>NC_089790.1:7792500-7870000 GCF_040412425.1 Macrobrachium rosenbergii | reverse complement strand
GCTTCTGACGTCTAACATCGGAGGTCATACATACAGAAAAAAGACAACAGCACTAATTCTCAATCTCGTGTAACGTTCAAAGCACTCATTTATTCAAAAGTCTCCCCTTTCCTAAGCGGCGAGGGCCGCGGCAAAGAATCACCAGCAACCTTCATAAAATGGTAATGGAGTTCTGTCCGGTCATTAATAAGCCTATACAGGAGGAAGTGCAATTTCCTGTTGTCCTCTTAACTCTCTAATCTGCTTTTTTTACGCGCCATTATGCGCGGCGCTGCTCTCGCTCTGAAAAGGCAAAATATCGGACTTTCTTTTGTTCGCTTCAAACGCGCAAGAATGAGACAATTATTCCTCTTATTAATACTTCTTCCCTTACTAGCAACTTATACAGGTCCGATACTCAAAACTAGCCGGCTAAGACAAAGTTATGTAAATGTGAGCGTGAACTCTGATACGCCAGTGCTTCGGCAAAAGGAACATCCAGGAATACAACTTGAAGAGAACCTTTTGATGAAACAAAAAGAAAAAAAAGAAGAAGACGGGAACAAGAAAAATAGAAATCTGCAAAATCTCTGCTCTCCAGATTTCAGTGCCATCCATTTTTCGCTGTCACTTTCTCTTAACTTCCCCCCCTTTCTCTCTCTCTCTCTCTCTCTCTCTCTCTCTCTCTCTCTCTCTCTCTCTCTCTCCTTACCCACTGTGTGCAAACTTATTTCAACTTTTCGTTCGTTTGAGTCGTGAAGGTTTCGCTAAAATACAACGATCCAATCCAGTCGTTTTATACAAAAAATATAACTTTTCATTTTAAACCGGACAACCTTTATACAAACCCAGTTGCATAAACCTGCAATACATTACACGTCAACAGCAGACATAAAACAGTACCAGCAGCAACAATAATAAATCAACGGAAACACTTTTTGTGAAGGGAGCATCCGTGAATGTCACTAATGACTGTCAAACCAGTTTTGAGAAACGAGAGATCATGGGATAAACTTTAACGATCTCTTCCCGATCTTTCCAATTATCTTCTCCCATGAGAGAGAGAGAGAGAGAGAGAGAGAGAGAGAGAGAGAGAGAGAGAGAGAGAAGAGAGAGAACACTACATCCTTGAATGGTAACAGCTGACAGAACTCCGTCATTCGGACCTCTCTCTGACGCGAGTTCAACCTTATCATATATTCGATTCACACGGCAGAGTATTACATTCTTCATGATATTCAACACCCAAAAAAGAGCAACTATTTCAAACCAAATGCGCAAAGTAAGAATAACCACACAGCAGCCTCTAAACACAAGTAACAAGACACTGAGGTCATATACTACCTAAAGATATTATTGTCAATGTCCTATAGATAAGACAGAAAAAACTGATACCCTACAAGCAGCAGTAATAGTTTTTCATGTCATTTCTGCACAAGGACTATATTAATGTGAATCCATTGTATTTTTCCATTTCCTGACAATAAATTTTGTAACGTGAGCTCACGATTACATATCAATCAATCCACATTTCAGTGCAAACTGACATACCCTCATCAATACATCCTTTCCTGTTATCCATTCAAATCTTTTTATAAAACTAACGTAAAGAAATTCAAAGTTTTAAATAAAAATAACCTCGTATTTCTAGTGAGGGCAAAGCGTTGTTTTATATATAAATATATATATAAATATATATCTGTATAAAGGCAGGGTGAAAAACGGAGTAGTGAGTACATCAAATTTATATCCAAAACATGTAGAGAGAGAGAGAGAGAGAGAGAAAGAGAGAGAGAGAGACGAGGATTTGACTCAAAAGCTAGAAAGCTCTTTGGCCGAGTACACTGAATGGTTAAGAAAATATTACAGATGTAAAGTAAGTATCCTCACGAAGGGCCAAATACCACCAGCATACTAGAATGAAATTTAAGTTATAAAATAGGGAATATAGGAAAGAAAAGGGAGTTTAAAAAAAGGATTAAAATACCAGCGTAATAAAAGATATCATTCAACACCATTTGGTGATGGTGGAGTATAATTAAAAAACTTTCAGACTAATAAAAATAACATGTCATGTTAATGTGCTAATTAAGACTTAAAGCATAATTAAGCACCATATTAACACAATTAATATAAATAAGGGATGATCAACACTAATAACACAAATATGAACAGTCACATTAATTATTAATTATAAGTATGGTTCACGTAAATGATTAGTATCATTACAAAGCAATCTCACCACCTAGATGAATGTTTTTCTAATCTCTCATATGGCTGACCCAGAAATTACTTTCTCGAAGATTAAATAAAACAGAAGCAAGAATATGTTGGCGGTAGCCTCTATGGTGTTGTTTATATAAAAAGACCCTATACCCCGTATCTGTTGACGTCTTATTACTTCGGTTTTCCTAATCGACAAGCAGGGTGTTTTATCAGGAAGTAATGCCGGTGGCGCGCTAACTTAGTACTTCATATATATATATATATATATATATATATATATATATATATATATATATATATATATATATATATATATATATATATATATATGTATATATATATATATATATATGTATATATATATATATATATATATATATATATAATGTGTGTTTATGTCAGAAAAAGTAAGGCCATAGGGCCTTAGAGAAGTGTTACAGTATCTCTGTTAATGAATTGACACCAATAACACAGCTGGAGATAAGGTTCCACTCTTCTACAGTATTACGACATACTTCTAGTAACGGACAGTGCTACTGTGGAGACACGTAGTAGTAACGTTACGTAAATAAAAAGATGGCTCGGAGTATGGTTTGGTTATTTGGAAAGAATGAGAGATGATACGCTTGTAAACTTTGCGTCTGGGGGAACGTGGAAAGAAAGACTTAGAAAGGTTAGATATATAGCGTGAGAGGTGGAAAGGAAAGCTCTCATATCTAGGATGTTCAAGTAATACGTCCAAGATGGTGAATGCTCAGGAAGTAAGAGGGTTCTGACACACTGCTAGCTAATGTTATTGAAGATTTACTGCACACGGGGCTCACCCATGATAAAATATATATATATATATATATATATATATATATATATATATATATATATATATATATATATATATATATATATATATATATATATATATATATATGGCTGAAAGATTCGTAACATAGTTCAGTATGATTCTGATGGCTGATAAGGAGAAGAGATTACATTTTTAGATATAATTAGCGCTATTTCGATTTTATATGTATATGCATATATGTAATATATATATACATAAATATATATATATATATATATATATATATATATATATATATATATATATACACACACACAAACAAAATAACAGAAATTACCAACAAAAAGGTAACGGTAATCACCTCTCCCTATCAACCCACCATTAAAATCATACTGAACCATGTTGCGAAATTTTCTCTCTCTCTCTCTCTCTCTCTCTCTCTCTCTCTCTCTCTCTCTCTCTCTCTCTCTCTGCATCCAATCTCCTTCGGCCAGCTCCTGTCTTCAACATTTTCCCTTTCCTTCCCAGCCCTAAGGAAGGCCGCTGAGGGATCAAGGTGATTACAGCAGTCGTAATCGACTTCGCCACTGGCCTACCAATTACAGCCAAGGAAAGCCTGATAACTAATATAATACCACTGAGCGCCCGAAGTCGTGTGGCCTATTCTCCGGTTGCTTAGTGTATGAAAGACAAAATATGACAAATATATGGCTTAAAGACAAAATATGACAAATATATGGCTTAAAGTCAAAATATGACAAATATAAATATTATGACTTAAAGGCAAAGTATGACAAATATATGGCTTAAAGGCAAAATATGACAAATATATGGCTTAAAGGCAAAATGACAAATATATGGCTTAAAGACAAAATATGACAAATATAAATATTATGACTTAAAGGCAAAATATGACAAATATATGGCTTAAAGTCAAAATATGACAAATATAAATATTATGACTTAAAGGCAAAATATGACAAATATATGGCTTAAAGTCAAAATATGACAAATATATGGCTTTCAACAACATGAACAGAGAAATATGAGAAACATTATTCCAGTTTTTAGGACCCTCGTTGACAGAATAAACTCAACTGTTGAGCAATAAAAGTTAAAACAATATATTTTACAAAAAAGCACAAGTTTCTGAGGAATAGAAATATTCAAATATGTCACCTCTAACAGTAAAAAAGTATGTAAAAAGAACACAGGCGTCAAATGGATTCAAGTATATATATATATATATATATATATATATATATATATATATATATATATATATATATATATATATATATATATATATATATATATATATATATATATATATATAAATTAGTGAGAGGAGGAAAAGGCGATCTGGTATATCCATCCTTTTCATCTATACTGATAATGGTTTGAAAATAGCAGTCATGAGAAAATCTTTAGCTTCCAATTGTACTGAGTTAATCTTATGTTTTGAAAATAGCAGTCATGAGAAAATCTTTAGCTTCCAATTGTACTGAGTTAATCTTTGATTCTTCGACAATGACATTTCATTGTAGCCTTTGAATGTGAAAACTGTAAAAATGCAACTGTTAATTTTACATCGCAAATCATACCGCAATGAAATAAGTTTCTCTAATGGCAAAAAACTGACAGCGCAGCAACTCAATTTATCATCTGTTATCCCACAGCAAATAAGACATCCTATTTTATGTTGATGATGAGTTCACTGCTCATAATGACATATCTTTAAAAACAAGAATAAGTCCCGGAAAATCAATGGCATTTTAATTGCTTCTGGAAGCTTCTAAGAATCTATTCTATCTTCTTTTTCAACAATAACTATTGAAAGCTGAGACTTACTACTAACAAATAAAAAGCGTATAAACAAAGTATTCTCTGCACTGCATTATTTCCTCATTTACTCTTGGGATTACTGTTAAGCCTGAAATAATAGCATTAACATTAACCATAAATGAAAAAAAAATTAATGTACGCACCCACATTCTATTCTAAAAACGTTCAGTATCCCTTCAAAATACAATTTGACAATTTTGGGCAACGTGTTGGAGAAGCGGAGACGAGCAATCAGCTGAGATAAGTGGTCTGTACGGAAGTGGCAGGAAGCAACCTGGGACAAATATAAAAAAAAGGAACAGAAAAGAAGAAGAAGTTTCTGGAGACGTTGAGGTGCAGGTATACGACATATATATGAAATAAAACTAGACTAGATTAAGTGAGGCATGTGGAGACTGTCGTAAGACATGCTGTACTGACGCAAATTTATGCGATCAAATAACAGATGGTTTAGACTGTTGAATTGACGAGAGAGAAGGAGAAAGCCGATGGGTTATTGCATATAGGTAAAATGTATATTTTAAGCGAGAGGGGATGGGGAATGGGCCCTTCCTGGCTACTCATTCCTCTGTGTTCTTATGAAAATTTATTAATTATTATTATTAAACTGAACACACCTCCATATGGAATAAGCTTAAACGACTACTAATCTGAAAGGTAAGTCTCCATAGAACAGATGCCTTTATATGAATACAGAGAAAGAAATAACAAAAGTTAATGATTAATCACCAAATACATAAATATTTACATACGAAACAGCAATACAGTTTCGAAAAACTACAGCATTAATAGTGCTTCAGGCACTTTTAATGCCCTTCCTAAACTTCTGAACACTGGCATCGATAATACCAATAGGACGACTACTATAAAGCTTTGCAACAGAAAAAATGAAAGTCTTCCCTTTAGTGGTTCTTTAACTAATGCATATGTAAAGGACATATGTAAAGGTAATCTTAGTAATGCAGTTTTATACTTTATAAAAGTGTAATAATGTCTAACATGATGTACTATTTGTTTCCCATACACTGAAAAGTTTCAGACACCATTAATAATCAAAGATTATTTTCACTTCCTGTTGTTGTCACTGTTCCATATGCCAAGAACTGGCACTATCACGAACCCTATTCAAATATCCACTGCCTTTGAGAACCTGCCATGCAACCCATTTTTATTTAGAATTAAAATGTAAAAAATACTGAGTATTTTAAGTGCCTCTCATGACAAATTCATTTAAATTCTGGAAAATTCGTTTTGCATCTCCCGCATCATGAACGAATAATTTTCTGAATAATTTCACATACTGGTGAGTACATGGCAGGGAAAAACCCAACCAAAAATAGCCTAAACTTAATCCGCCATTCGAATGTACCTCTTCTTCGTTTAACGTGCCTTTTCCCATTTCTTCATATGGGGTAAGCACGATGCCTTCTTTTGAAGGGCTTTGATTTGGCGTTAGGGTAGGCCGTAGCCTCGATCGGCTGCCCTGCCTGACATCGCTTGGACCACCGAGTGAAAATATGGAAACCCTAGTGTAAATGACCGGACCACAAAACGATACCAAGAAAATTGTCATCACAATACCAGGGATACCCAGCAAAAATGAATAAAAAAAAATTAAATTTTCATCTTGCTGATATCATTAAATGGTATCTCTCCCAACACAGCTTCGAGTTCTAGTTCGATTCTGACATGAACGACCTATGAAACAAAAGAGCACCTTTGGAATAGTGAAATCCAAGATAATCACAAATAACCTGTCCAAATGTCCAAGTACGTAAATGACCTTAGTCCCAATGATTTATCGTGCATTTATTTACCTCAATCATAATGAGAATATGAGACACTACAGACTACCTATGGTTCCAGAGTTTATCATCAACTTTAAGCTAGACCAACCAACCTCTAGAAGCTCACGAAAAAGTATTAGGTACCTTCTCAAGGAGCCCCATTACATTGCTTTAAAATGCTTCTGTCCAACTAGGATGATACGGGTTAGGAATGTCACTGAAATCTACTAAAAGGTTTTAAGTCCACAATCTGATTCCATCATATATATTTATAATATATATATATATATATATATATATATATATATATATATATATATATATATATATATATATGTGTGTGTGTGTGTGTGTGTGTGTGTACATACTGTATACATAAGAACTTTAGGACCTCAAGGTAACTGTATTTCCGACACAGTGGACGGAATTAGCATCGCCACCAAAATATGGACCTGCTGCTGATTTTGAGACGAGATGCGTTTTTGAATAAAAATAAAAATGCAGAGTACAAAAAATTACCTAAGACGTTTTGCAGTGTCCACCTGTTAAGAATCATTTATTCAGAACGTAAGAACAAACACAGAGGGGATGAATTTCGACTCAGTTTTAATGAAAACCCTCTTGGAGATAAAGTAAATAATACATTAATCCGTCAGAATAAGAGCTCACTGTAAATTTCACGAGCTTTTTAGACTTTAACAATTCATCCAGCTGGAAATATACTGTTGCTGAGATAAAATCAAGTTACGTAAAGGTCCCACGCTCCATTCCAGCAAACAGTAACCTATGAAAAAAAAAAAAAAAAACATACAGCAGAGAAAGCACATTAATCCTGACTTGTAAAGGCATTATGAAAAGAGTCCAATGTAGGCGTGCGAGAACGTTAGAGAGAGAGAGAGAGAGAGAGAGAGAGAGAGAGAGAGAGAGAGAGAGAGAGAGAGAGAGAGAGGAAGTCAGATACGGTCATTATCAATTTATAGACCTGTCTATCTTTTTAAACGTTCTTCACAGGCATTACTTACAACCATGTAATTTTCCATAATGCTACTACGCTTCAGCTGCTATCTTCAAAAACATTCGTTTTCAGTGCAGAGGGCGTTAGAGCGGTCAATCTAACGCTATCAACTATTAAAAGGCCTAAAAGGTCATGATAAGGAAGAGGCGGTGGAAAAAGAGTCGACTGCTCATTCCCAAAGGACGTGACACAGCTTCTTCAAAGACGGAAGCTTATTATGCAGGAATCACGACGTCTTGCAAATGTATACCCAAGGTTTCCAATTTCCGGTTTTGTCATACAAATATATTCCTTGGAGTGTAACTCAGAATTCGTTACGTTAAAAACAGTCGCCCAGATAAATATAATGAGAGGGTGGGCGTCTCAATCAAAGTTTCACATCTTGTCGATCAACACGTAACTGGCGTAAAGACACTGATTCATTTAAAAATATAAAAATTTCATGGAATAGCATCTTCGGGTATGTGAATATCAAAACAATAATGAAAATACAGCTTTAGTTAACCCAGTATCATTTAAAATATAAAAATTTAAAGGAATAGCACCTTCAGGTAAGTAAATATATAAAAACAATGAAAATAAGATTTTGGTTAACCAAGAAATACTTAATTTTCATTGACGAGGCATGCTGATTTATTATGATGAAAAATAAAAGTTGACGATGTTTGATTTGAAAAGGAAATATGCTAAGCTATGATATATATATATATATATATATATATATATATATATATATATATATATATATATTATATATATATATATATATATATATATATATATATATATATATATATATATATATATATATATATATAAATACAAATACATACATACACACATATATATGTGTGTGTGTGTGTGAACTGTGAATGGAACCTTGTGAAACACTAATCACTGCATACACCTACACACTAGGCTCATCAGAAACGCATCTAACAGTCCTTCCCCTACCCGCCCGCGCCTCTCGTACCCACTGTGCTATTCGCCTTAATCTTGCGTCCACTCCTACACTTACTAGATACAGGGGCATTCCCTTTAACTGCCCTGTCTCGACCACTTTCAATGTCTTTCTCTCCTAATACTTCCAAATTATGAACTCTTTCACCACATTCATCCTCAATCCTCTCTGCATAGGCAAGCCATCTGAAAAACAACGACTAATCCTTCCACCAATCCCTATCACCTATGCTTGACGTTATCCCATTGCTACCCATCACCACATGTCTGACTTTGCCAGTTCTCAGTATGCCACATATACTACAATAACAATTCATCTCAAATACTTCAATCTTTTTTCTTTCATTTACATTCATCATTCACACACGAGTTGGCTCAAAAAATTATAATCCCTTCATGCCTTCCAACCTTGGCTTCTAAAAACACTGAAAGTCTTTTCCTAACCTACAGAAAAAGCTTGAGTTGCTCATTTAATCTCTCAAAATACCATTATCCTTCCTATTTACTACTAAACAATTACAGGAATCAACCGTTGCCACCCTTACACCATCCATTTTTACATGTTCCAATTTCCTGGCTTCCATTTACCCTCGTAGCCTCACTCTTGCTCAGACTTACTATCAACTTTCTCCTCTTGCAAACACTTCCAAACTCTCTCAATTATTTTGGGAATTTCTCTTCTATATCCCCAATTAGAACTGAATCTCTTCTGTATCCCCAATCAGAACTGAATCATCTGCAAACATCAACCACTCCACACTCTCTCCATGACCCAACTTCTTATAATGCAACTTTGCAACCCCATCTCTTTCCTTTCCCTGACTTCGTACATCACCCCATATATATATTAACCCATAGATTGTAAGTTGTGGCACCTTAGGCAGATTGGTGGCACACTGCAAACTTGGGCCAGCCCTAGGAGAGCTGTTAATCAGCTCAGTGGTCTGGTATAACTAAGGTATACTTAACTTCACTGTCCTACGGTAAGTTCCCTAAGGGGTGGGATCATAAAGAGCTACCGAGCACTCCATGGGTTAAAATGCCACTGGAGACAACATACGTCCTTGTTACAGTCCCCTTAGCACACCAGACACTCAAGAATGCACCCATTCTGCTATAAAAACTTAACAAGTCAATATTATACCTCAGCAACACACCCAACATTGCCTCTCTATCCTTCAATCACAATCAAGTCTATGCATATCACATGCAACGTCTTCCCTTTACTTTCAAACTCCTCACATATCCGTTTCACTGCCTTGTCTAAACGAACACTGCGCTTCCCAGTCAACCTCTGTTACCTGCCTTATGTTGTCAATCACAATCCTGCTATACACCTCCCCTGGTACTCTTAGTAATGTTATGCACCAATGGTTCTTTCTGTCACCTTTACCCTCACACAAAGGAATAATTATGTCCCCCACCAATTCCTTTGGAACCTTCCCCTCAGCTAGACATACCATACACAAAACGGTCAGCAGCTCAATCATAATTACACCATCAATTCTTGGTATCTATCCATTTTACAACCTCTTAATTGCCTTCCTTATACCCTATCATTTATACAACAGTCAGACCTGCCTTTCTTCTATCTTCCACATTCAACATCTCCATAATACATACTCCATCAACCAAGGATGGTATTCACTTCTGATAGCATTAGTCCACTTTCATCTTTTATTTTGAGACCCATTTGCCTATTGGTCTTTCTCTCTGCATTTATTCGCTGTAGGAAAAATTTTTCTCCTTATAGTAACTGTTCAGGTTCTCTTTTTATTCCCCTCCATCTTTGTTTTCCATCATTTACCTCTACACTAGAATATTAACATATCAGTCCTCTTGTACTCTGGATACAGTAGGAATGACCTTTAGTAATGACCTTTACTGCCATATCAAGACATGCAGGAGGATTCACATGGTAGTAAAGCGGTAAATGAGAGTAAAAGAAAGTCATATTTGCGATCAATAACGTTCATGCGCAGAAAAACATTTTAACAGCTGCGTTTCGGGTACGGACAACGCAACATTTTATAGTTACAACAACCGAGCACCGTCCCTGGGATAGGGGGATGCAATACGCAAAAATGAAAGACAATAAATAAAAAAAGAAAAATCTGCGCTCCGTAATACGACACGGCTTACAGCAAAACAAGGAGCGTTCGAAAAGTGCCATCACACCATTTTGTTATATTTAAGCGGTCCAGTCCGGACGCGTCGTTACTGTCACACAGCTACCGGGCTGGGGTGAGCGAGGAGGACTAATCTCTATGAATATATGAATATTAAAAAAAGAACTTCCCTTTAAGGCGAGGGCTGGAAATAAAAATGGTTGCATAAACGATGGGCGAAAGAGTTCGGAAAAGAAATATTTCCGGTGGTCTGGGTTATCATTTCAAAAGTGGGATGGCAGCGAAATATATTTACATATATTAAACAAATAAAATCGGATGGTGATGGTCAGATTAACATTGCTCATCACATATTCCAGCGCATTCACACTAGAGTAATCTTTAATAACAGATGCAATTAACGGTGGCATTCGTTGAAGCGATTAGCGATTGCCGTTTCAACGAAAATTGTTCAGTGGGAAAAGCTCTCCTTTCGGTCTTCAGGCTATTCTTTCTAAACGACGTGATATATTGTAAGCAAATCACTTATACATCATTTAAAATACAAATGAAATGATTACCAATAAAGGGACAGAAGTCCGAACACTGTATTTAATACCCTAACACACTGACGAATTAAATAAAAAAAACACTCATTTATGGGGCTACAGTGGCGTTTCCCAACCTTTTCAATCTAACCCAATCTAACAGATACTGTCATCTCATTTTTTTGTGGCAGCACATAAATATAAAATAACAAAGGAACAACCTTATTTCTCAAAAATGAGCACGATTACAGACATTTTCAGAGGTTTCCTCTACAGCAAGACATGTGAACTTACAACCACCACCCCTAAAGTTTAAGGATCACTATCTCACGGAGGTAACTGACCCACAGGTTGGAAACACTGGCCTACAGGGATCAAAAACACTCAAAACGATTGAACATCTAAAATATTATCCAACATAAAACAGGAATACCCTGAAATAAACGATTTATATCTAGTCCTTTCAGGAAGAATCGGCAGACTGATTCAAAACAGACTGACCTTACCATTACTTTGCGCAAAATAACACACATGACAATGTTTTTTTACACTGGACAAAAATGGTATGTCAAAGAACTTAAAAAAATATATATCCATGTCGAACGTTTGATCAGTTTTCCTAACTGGGCAGACAACTTACACGGGAAGAAACACGGGTGAAGCATTCTGATAACATTTCTAAAAATATCGACCATCCCTGTCACATAATCTTACCACTGAGGTACGTGGAAATCGACTGCCTGGTCAAGAGTTTTCCAAAACTTCTCCATCACCACCCACGACGTGACCCCTTCAGGAAGTTCATAGGTGTAAATCCACCAGCTTGAAGTGTTCTGATCTGCTACCACGAATTATCCAGTTATCGTCCTCTCTGGATTTTAACTGTCACTATACTTACAGCAACCTCATTTTTTTTATTGGCCACCCTAAAAATAAAACACTGACTATTACCTTTTGGAAAATATTTTGATCCCGCTTTGGATGCAAAATGAGATCAGAATATTATCGAAGAGATCAGATCTTCTGTGCAAAGATTTTTAAGTGACCTGCAAGGCAGCAGAATAACTAGGACAAGATCTAAACGGTGCAAACACCATAAGTTAACAAAGAAAAAGGAATAATTTTATCAAATTAAGTAAATCCAGTCCATTCATCATACAGTGGCTTCAATAACTTCGCGACTACATGTAAACATGATTTCCTCATTTCTCAACGATTATTTTAGATTCAAATACTCTCTACTGACTTTTAAATACAAACTTGTACTCGTACGTACATCAGTTACTTCAAAATAAAAACAAAACCAGCGTTATCAGATATAAAATAAAATTTTTTTTCAAAACTCCTGACTAGTATGCGCGCCAATGATTGAACATATATATATATATATATATATATATATATATATATATATATATATATATATATATATATATATATATATATATATATATATATATATATATATATATATATATATATATATATATATATATTGAATATATCCATTCACTGGTTTCAGAGGAGATAATTATATCCTCCAGTATGAGATTTCCACCATGGAAATATCAACTTATCTCTTATTTTAAATATATATATATATATATATATATATATATATATATATATATATATATATATATATATATATATATATATATATATATATATATATATACATACATATATATATATATATATATATACATATTATATGTATGTATATATATGTATGTGTATATATATATATATACACATATATGTATGTATGTATGTGTGTATATATATATATATATATATATATATATATATATATATATATATATATATAAAAACCAAGACCCAAACGATAAGCCATATTTCCAAGATGGAATTCTAAATCCCACCCTGAAAGAGATAATTACTTCTTCTGAAGCCAGTGAATGGTTAAGTTACATAAACCACCTTATGAATGAAAATGAACTCCATTCAGGCTAACGCAAAAAAAAATGGAAAACTAATAAAAGTTTCACTACCGTTAAATTTGTTGGTCTGCCTGTGAAAATGAGGAAAAATACCTTTTTATATCTTTTCAGTTTCTCACTCACCCATAAAATTGAATTTTTTAAGTAATGCATAGGCAAAAAAAAAAATAAAAAAAAATCGGTTGGTTGTAGTCTTGGACCAAGTCAATGCTTTTGTCAGTCCTTAACTGTATAGATATTTATCTAACAAACCTGTTTTGTTCTATACTTCCTGATGAATATATAAGTTAATCGAATCATCAAATCAAGATATCCAAGTTTATGCCCCATAGCCCTGACGACTTAGGTAATTTAAGAGATAAGGGTACATGATTACAGAGGTTTCTCTAAGCACTGTTAAATATGTAGCACATGACAGGAAATCATGGCCGAGTTAGAAGTTACGGAAAAAACATGTAAAAAATGCGCCGAAGTTTTCTCGGCGCAGTCGAGTTTTCCGTACAGCGTATAATCAAGCCCACCGAAAACAGATCTATCATTAGGTGGCCTCGGTGTAATGCTATATGAGCGGCCGCCCATGAAACTTACATCACGGCCAGGTGGTGGCCTATCCTATATCGTTGCCAGACGCACGATGATGGCTATAATCAAGGCCACCGAAAACAGATCTATCTTCAGGTGGCCTCGGTGTAATGCTATATGAGCCGCGGCCCATGAAACTTTAACCAGGACCCGGTGCTGGCCTGTCCTATATCGTTGCCAGACGCACGATGATGGCTAACTTTAACCTTAAATAAAATCAAAACTACTGAGGCTATAGGGCTGCAATTTAGTATGTTTGATGGTTGGAGGGTGGGTGATCAACATACCAACTTGCAGCCCTCTAGCCTTAGTAGTTTTTAAGAGCTGAGGGTGGACAGAAAAAGAAGTTATTTTTTCGTGTTATTCATAGTAATTCTAACGATACATTTCGAAGTGAAGGTGAATCCACGCAACAGTAAAACATATAAACACACGTCGGCAAACTATGGCATACATGCCACATTCAGGTTGAAAGCAAGTTAACAACTGTTAGTGGAGAACGAATCATTGGTCAGTGCTGGATAATCGTATGAAGCACTGGTTACTACTACCAGGAAGTCGTCAACTTGCCTGCAACCTGTTTTCGATGCGTGTGTAATAGGTTAAAAACGTGTTTATGACATGTTTGAATGTAGTGTCGACATACCCTAAGAAATTATAGTGAGAATCGCTCCTGGGGCCACAAGAAAGAGCGAGAAGGATACATCAGATCACTGAAAACATTGATCCAATAGAAAATGTGTAACGACTGATGACTGATGGTAATAATGGCTTATATAATGCAAAAGATTTCAATGAATACTCGTCATAGCAACATCTCTAAACAAGATACGTAATTTCACTTCATTTAGGGCCACACGAACATAAACAAATACTTACAGAATAATAAATCAAAAATTGCATATGATACAATTTGATTATACATACCAATTGAGCTGTGCATCACGCCATATCTTACCAAAATATTTATCTTTTTGATAAAGAACGGTCTTCCAAGTGGAATTTTCCCCCTAACATTCACCTCTTTTCCCGTAACTATAAAAATATCTTTTTTTCAGTTTAAAACATTATTAATATAATGCATTTAAACCTACAAAATATTTCTACAATATAGTATTACAACGAAGTGCGTAAAAATCTAGCGTAAATTATCAAATTTCCGAAGTACTAATACACAGATAAAGTTATCCAGTCATTTCCGGAACAAAATTTTACTCGAAATGTAAACACAACGTAAATTACCGTTACATGTACTGGTTAGTGTTAGCTCTGAAAATTATTGCATGTGGGAGTGTTAGCCCTAAAATCATTCTGTACTTTATACAGTTATCAAGTTCTTTCCACTGAATTACTAAAATACACACACGACACAAAGGGATGTAATGGTCAAGTATACCTTAGTTTAACCAGACCACTGAGCTGATTAGCAGCTCTCCTAGAGTTGGCCCGAAGGATCAGATTCATTTTACGTGGCTAAGAACCAATTGGTTACCTAGCAACGAGACCTACAGCTTATTGTGGAATCCGAACCACATTATAACGACAAATGAATTTCTATCACCAGCAATAAATGTCTCTAATTCTTCACTGGCCGGTCGGAGAACCGAGCGCGGGCCCAACAGAGTGCTAGCCGAGAACGATATCAACTCGACCAATGAGGAACTTTTGATCTCATAACTGCATCGATCTCGTTTATATATATATATAAGTGCTTTTGACGTCAATGCATTATCAAAAGCATCAACCAAGTCTTACACTGGATATGCCACACTAAAACTATCCAACAATAAAACTGAGACCTCCAACCCTAACCAACTGGCCAATTAATACTCACCAGCACAACCAGTTTGAGCCGTGACTTCCATAACAAGGGAGACCCTGACATAACCGAGAAAATAGCTGATTAATCTTGTGGCTATCTCAGTTCACATTAGCTACAGCAATATATATATATATATATATATATATATATATATATATATATATATATATATATATATATTAAAAACTTCCAGTTTTTCCATTAAGAAGAGGTTTCTGAAGTAATTTGTAATAGTATTTATAGATTATATATATATATATATATATATATATATATATATATATATATATATATATATATATATATTACTTCAGAAACCTCTTCGTAATGGAAAAGCTAGAGTTTAAAAGCATTAGCAACTTATTCACAGTAGACAGTAACAGAAGTTAAAAGATTGCATCACGGCGGTCTTGTTTTTCTAGGATTCACATATGGCAACCCCAACCCCACCCCCACCCCCCTCAACCAACATTTTGCAGGAAACGCAGGCTAGAAAATTTAACAAGAAGATCCCCCTTTACTAATCGACATACATGAACTCATGATTATCAAGATTTAAATGAATTTAAAATTCCTTATGCAAAAACATCCTACTACTCACTATGAATACATACTGAAATCTAAACTGTTCCCTGCCGTTTGTTTAACGAAACATTCAACATTTGTACTTGGGAAAAGGTTGCCGGAAATAAAACTGTAAGGGAAGTACAATTTAATAAAGTGCAGTGAACCCCTGGAATTCTACTACAAAACAACTCACACTTTATTTAAACACACGTCTAGTTACGGAAACTGAAAAGAACCTTAGCATCAAAGAAATTGCATTTTCCTAAAGAGGACAGAAATAAAGACGTGTACTTTAAGTTCATAAAAGGGGGAAGCTTTATCCAGCCCTACAATTTTGAACTCTCATACAGCATTCGGAGTTAAAACTGCCTTCACAGTTTTCACCTTCACAGAAAGGCTCTCACTTTTTGACAAGATTATTGTACATTGAACACTTTCTGGCTCTGAATGATAGAAAACATAAATATTCATCACACAAAAAGAGTGTATTCCGGAGCCCGTTTTATTGGCTTTGTTGAATCTGACGTCACCCCGAAAGCGCTTTCTCTCTCTCTCTCTCTCTCTCTCTCTCTCTCTCTCTCTCTCTCTCTCTCTCTCTCTCTCTCTCTCTAACGTTAAAACTCAAAGCTCCAAAGAGTAATCTTAAAAGCAACGTGCACTCCAATTTTCTTTATTTCTAACATCTCTTTCATTTCATGTACTGAGACGAGCTATTTCTCATTGCTGCTACTTTGTAATAAAAATTTTGGTCCACTTTTTTCCTTTATGCTAGAGCCCTTTCAGTGCCTTAAAAAAGTATGATGAAAAGCTAATCAAGCTACTTTTGCATATATCCATATGCAACACCTTTTGGGTTTTCAGGATGGCAAAAAAAAATGTCGATGCCGCGATCGAGGTCAATAGTACGCCTGGATAAAGAAACCTGCTTTGCTCTTCACATATGAAAGTGAGATCTTTGCTTTGCTCTTCACATATGAAAGTGAGATCTTTGAATTACCAAATTCATACAAAATTTAAGTACATATATTGCACTGACTGCAAAACAAACGCACGGACGAAAAATTAAAACGGTTGATGTTTTGCAGACAGATTTTTTGTGCTTATTTTTCAAGGTCCACTAGCCGTTATCCTTATCCTTTGCTAAAGTGTAGCAAAACTTGAGTCTTTATCCTTTGCTAAAGTGTAGAAAACTTGAGTCTTTATCCTTTGCTAAAGTGTTGCAAAACTTGAGTCTTTATCCTTTGCTAAAGCGTTGCAAAACTTGAGTCTTTATCCTTTGTTAAAGTGTAGAAAAACTTGAGTCTTTATCCCTTTCTAAAGTGTAGAAAAACTTAAGTATTTTACCTATGATAAAGTGTAGCAAAGCTTGTCTTTATCTTTTGCTAAAGTGTAGCAAAACTTGAGTCTTAATGAGTTCCAAGAGCAACCTGTTCCATAAAACCAATAAGTCGCCACATAAACCACCAAAGGTGGAGAAACTGATTAAAACACTAAGAAACTGGTCATTAAATTCCTTTAGTAAGGAACGTGTTATCACATTTTGTTTTGCCAGAAGGTGGTGAGTCTGACGAGGATTAGATGAAGTTATAAGGTAGCTAATTAAAAAAAATAATCTACATGATTATAATATATCGATGACATTGCAGTTACTGTGTATAAACTGAGCCGTGTTATACTTTTCCAGACAGTTACCATCCCGTGAAATCATCAACCCTAGAGGGAATCTTGGTCTGTTCATTCTTCATGAACCATTCACACTGACCCACACACACACACACACACACACACACACACACACACACACACCCCGCCCCCAACATATCTCAGGAAAATATCATCTTATTCCTGTAAAATTATTTCTTTTACAACCCTAGAATCTTAACCTCCAAACCATAAGTGTTTGTTAATAACCACTCTTGATAAGGTATGCATGCTAGCAAGAACACCTTTCCCATTCTTCTCGATGCATAAAAAAATTCGTTTTACTTATCACATATCCAAAGACAAAAAATAAAACGTCTTTAATTCTAATCGCAGAGGGAAAAATTCGCATAAAATAACTGACGTTGAAATTGTCACACTCTAAAAAGACATGTTTTATCAAGATATAAAAATACTAATGGAATGGTGACGAAAATTTTCCTTGCCAAAAATTTTATATTTAGGCAAAACATAAAAGTAAATGATTGCGGGTCTAGAACAAAACATTACTGCTACTAAATATAAGGTCAAGCGGAAGGATCCTTGCATATTCAAAGATCATACCAACTAATGAATAAATCAATCAATCAATCAATCAATATATATATATATATATATATATATATATATATATATATATATATATATATATATATATATATATATATATATATATATATATATATATATATATATATATATGTATATATATATATATTCTAAACTGGCACAAAATTGCAGAGATTGCAATGGACTATAAGATTTAGTATTCGTAATATTTTTGAGATATGCAAGATGTCGGTTACCAGTTCCACAAACACTGAAAGTCGCTTAAAAGATTCTTTCAAAATCAAAACTCTGCATCTAGTTTATTTTACATTCCAACAAACGTAGCTAACTAGAACCCACGCACACATACATACACACACACACACACACACTATATATATATATATATATATATATATATATATATATATATATATATATATATATATATATATATATATTATATATATATATATATATATATATATATATATATATATATATATATATATATATATATATATATATATATATTATATATTTATATATATACATATACATATATATATATATATATATATATATATATATAATGTGTGTGGTGGGTATGTATGTTCTACTTAGTTTCGATACGTCTGAATGTGGTTCTGTGTAAACTGAACTTGATGCAGAGTATTGATTTTGGAAGACTATGAAGCCACCTTTAGCGTTTGGGAAACTAATAACCAGTTTCTTACATATCTCAAAACCTTTGTGTCATTAGGTTAAAATGCTACGAATACTAAGCCCTGCAGTCCCTCGCGCTTCTGTTCCTGTTCAAAGAGTGAAAGAATTTTTTTGAAAAATCAGATTACACCAAAAGGCTAGTCAATACCCTGGTGAAAGAATAAATTTCCTTCACGGAGGGGGAAATAAGGTACACAATACATGGTACAAGATTTAGGTAACTGGTTTCGTTTACTTGCGGAATAGAAAGGTTAAGGGAAAACTCTTTAAATCCTTCTGTTCATTTTTATGACCAAATAACGCCATGGTGATTACCGCGAGTAGGAATATGTCGAAAGTACGACGCGAGAGATTGTCATGACTGTATGAGAATAATGAAGTCATACAATCGCGAAATGCTCATACAAGGTTCACCTAGTTCACTGTTTTACTTTTCAGAGAACGAAGAACATGTCACAGTAATGTCCCGAAGAAAAAAATGATCTCCCTCTAAGTAATAGTGATAAGAAAACTTACCTCCCTCGAAGTAATAGTGATAAGAAAACTTACCTCCCTCTTAGTAATAGTAATAAGAAAACTTACCTCCCTCGAAGTAATAATGATAAGAAAACTTACCTCCCTCTCAGTAATACTAATAAGAAAACTTACCTCCCTCTAAGTAATAGTGATAAGAAAACTTACCTCCCTCGAAGTAATAGTGATAAGAAAACTTACCTCCCTCTTAGTAATAGTAATAAGAAAACTTACCTCCCTCTAAGTAATAGTAATATGAAAACTTACCTCCCTCGAAGTAATAGTGATAAAAAACTTACCTCCCTCGAAGTCATAGTGATAAGAAAACTTACCTCCCTCTCAGTAATACTAATAAGAAAACTTACCTCCCTCTAAGTAATAGTAATATGAAAACTTATTCCCTCTAAGTAATAGTGACAGGAAAACTAACCTCCCTCTAAGTAATAGTAATAAGAAAACTTATTCCCTCTAAGTAACAGTAATAAGAAAGCTTACCTCCCTCTAAGTAACAGTAATAAGAAAACTTACCTCCCTCTAAGCAACAGTAAAAGTAATAAGAAAGCTTGCCTCCCTCTAAGTAACAGTAATAAGAAAACTTACCTCCCTCTAAGCAACAGTGATAAGAAAACTCACCTCGGCTATGAATTTCTCCTCTGTCTTTGCAGTCCCACCAAACATCATAGACAGCGACACCTCGGGAGACGTGATGGCGCAAGAAGGTGCCAACATCAACCTCACCTGCAATGCCTCGGGAACGCCTCAGCCGTCAATCACCTGGAGGAGGGAGGACAACATAAAGATCAACATCAACAAAACTCTCCAAGGTGAGGGGCAAATGAGAGAGAGAGAGAGAGAGAGAGAGAGAGAGAGAGAGAGAGAGAGAGAGAGAGAGAGAGAGAGTCAAACTAAGTTTCTGATGGAGTTGAAAGAACTTGCTAACACCTATTTTCTGCCAGCTAGCCTGACCATGTAAAATGAAAAGTTGCTTGAATGCACAAACCAAAGTTGCAGCGACTGGCCAGATAGATCATTAAGAAATGATACTCAAAATAAACGGACGATATCTGGACACTCAGGGTAGAGCTAGGAGGAGATAACTCTTGAGTTTTATCCCATCCCCATCTTTTCGGAATATTTTCCAGATGGACAACACCCTCAAAAATTAGTATACCTATACAAATGATTCCCTACAAGGGATGGTCCTAAGGGCCTAAATCTTTTTCAAAATCAAATAAAGGCATTTCATAAAATACCAGGAGAGCACACGTCACCACACAACTTGCAAATCGGGCCTTGCACTTCCAAATACTTAATATATTATGAGCATAACAATTTACTCAGGTGAATAAATGATGGGGATGAAAGATTATAATCTTTCATCCCCATCATTTAACAAGTAAAAAATGCGCCGAAGTTTCTTCGGCGCAATCGCGTTTTCTGTACAGCAGCTACAGCTTATAATCAAGGCCACCGAAAATAGATCTATCTTTCGGTGGTCACGGTATATAATGCTGTATGAACCCCGGCCCGTGAAACTTTAACCAAGGCCCGGTGGTGGCCTGTCCTATATCGTTGCCAGTAGCACGATTATGGCTAACTTTAACCTTAAATAAAATCAAAACTACTGAGGCTAGAGGGCTGCAATTTGGTATGCTTGATGATTGGAGGGTGGATGATCAACATACCAGTTTGCAGCCCTCTAGCCTCAGTAGTTTTTAAGATCTGAGGACGGAAAGCAAAAATGAGGACGGACAGACAAAACCGGCACAATAGTTTTCTTTTACAGAAAACTAAAAATGTAAAAATCCGCAACATCCTCCATTTTTTCTGCTTCGTGCGGAAAAAATACAACCCTGCCTCTATGTTCCCTTCTTAATTTTTACAATTGCCATGTTGCTGTTGACTACTCTTTCCCCTTCGGCCTCCTTACAACTACCACTTTTGCAATATGCAATATTCCCAGAATCAAGAATATTTCGCTCCATTTCGAAGAGCTGTTGATTAAGAAAGGCAGTACGGAGGCAGGCATGAATCGTCCAAGAGATAGGAATTATAAACTTATGAATGTTTGCGGAAGAATCTACTCACGATTTAGGAAGGACTAATACGAGTTTGGAGTGAAATGCTGTGGGAAAGAGGAAAGATTCAGAAGGCTGAGGTGATGTCTCCAAGGCTATTTGCAACTTTATGGCAGGAACGATGAGAGTAATCACTGAAACTACAAACTGTGGAATAAGAAAGGGGGTCATGAATGAACTGTGCAGTGTCTGATATTTCTATGTAGTAAATGTTTATTAGGAGCAACAAAAGCAAAGTTCATTCTAGTGAGTTCTGACAATGTTTTTAAGGAGCAAAATATCTGAATGTGAATATGAGCCAGAGTGAGGTAAACAGAAATCTAGAAGTCAAAGCAATGAACATCACTGCGGATAGTGGACGAGTTGAAACAGTTTATTTTTATAGGTATTCAATAGTATAAGTTACAGATGGTGTTATGACAGACGATATATGGTAAGATTCTGATTAAGAAACTAACACAGATAACAAAGCTTTTGACAAAGGAAGGGTAGTTTGTATTTACACAATTCTTTTCAGATATTTTCATAAACACTACACATTCTTATGACTGGAATTCTAATGAGTACAAACAAAGCCTGCATAAACTTAATTGTACAAAGTATGTGAGTTTTTCCCTTTAGGAGACATTCTGCACAAAACAAATATTACACATCCCCTTTACCAAGGTAACCCCAACATTTACTGGTCTTCTGAACAAATCCACTACAACACCTTATATTAGTTATGAGTAATAATCGTATATCCTTACATATTCACATTTACCAGAAGATATTGCGGGCATTCATTCAGATAACACACAAATGAAAGACACATTATGCACATTCACCCAGAAAAGCATCAAAAAGTGCTATAAAAAATACCAATTAAACTACTCACGGATTTTTTCAAACCGACAACGAATAGTAAATTAATGTGCATATTAGTATACATAATTCATTTTGCATCATCAAAAAAAAAATACATGAATACTAAAGACCATCCCAATCTGAAGACTTAACGCGCATGCAGGGAAAGCTTAGGGACGAAATAAAAATATGCGCAGAACAAAAAAAAAAAAAAAAAAAATGGAACTGTAACCGGGAACAAAAATAATTTTCCTTTTTTTTTTCCTTCCTTCCTCCTTTTCTTTTTCGACAGTGGCTGAACACAATGGAGTTCATTTGCATCTGGAACGGATTAGTCGGATGGACATGGCGGCGTACCTGTGCATCGCCAGCAATGGTGTTCCGCCTATTGTCAGCAAGAGAATCCAAGTCAGCGTCGAATGTGAGTTTTGGAGAGGACTTCGATTCTCCTAGATTGATCGTTTGTCTGGCTGAGTGGCAACAATTGCTTTCCTCTCCTTCCTCTTCTTTTTATCACTGTTTTCGTTCCATTCAGAATTTTCTCAGGGGAGGGAGCTTCTCCCTCGCGTATTTTAGGCTGCTTGCAGACAGCCAGGGTTCCTGTCTGGTAATTTTGTACGTTATAATCAAGGGGCTTTATTGTCTTTCCTCTCCTCGATGAAAATCACACTGGACTGAAATCTATTTTCTTCCCTTTTAAATCATTCTTCTGCTGCTTCCTTCGCTTTCTTACAATGTAGTACAAATTTATTCATTTCAAAATACCGTAATTAACCTCTTATCATTAAAAACTTGCTTTGTATATTTTCTCTAGCAAAATATTGATTCTCATTAGTGACTGCTTTGATATGTATTGGCTTGTTCCAAGTTCATAACTTTTAACACCTCACAGATTGAAATTTTCTAAACTCTCGGAAAAGAACCAAATTCTTGGACCGATATCTCTCTCTCTCTCTCTCTCTCTCTCTCTCTCTCTCTCTCTCTCTCTCTCTCTCTCTCTCTCTCTTCCATTACCTTGTTTCCCAATTGCTCCAAAAGATTTCTCAACTTCTAATCCTCCATCTGCAGCTCAGTATGAAGACAAAATCATTTCAGATTCTCCCTTTTAATCATTACCCTCTATGGATCTTAGTTTGCCCCCTTGTTGCATAATATAAAGCAAGACATGTAGCCACAAACCAATGAACACATCGTGAACGAGAAATAATACTTTATATACCGAGGAGTAAAGATATTCTGAAATTCCTATTTTAACATCTTTTCCTAGAAACTACTTTGCGTCAGCCAATCGAGTCAATTCCTATTTCTTAACTATTGCCAATGCCACATATCAATACAGTTTTTCTGTACTATATATATATATATATATATATATATATATATATATATATATATATATATAATACCACACCCATTCCCTTTCCATTAACATTCCGCTTCTTCTAAACAATTTTCATTCTTTTCAGTTCCACCGATGATGAGCATCCCCCACCAATTGGTCGGCGCCCCCCTGGGATACAGCATCACAATGGAATGCACCATCGAAGCCCACCCTCCCCCCCTCACCTACTGGACCCTTGGGCAAAGCGCTATGCTCCACCAAGGACGCAAATACCATATCACAAACACAGTAAGCATACCGCAAATGAAGTGTTGTTGACATTGGGTTTCGCCTAAAAGTATTCAATAACCTGCTGTTTCTTGAAAGATGGTTGGTGCTATTATTATTATTATTATTATTATTATTATTGGGTTTCACCTAAAAGTATTCAATATCCTACTATTTCTTGAGAAATGATTGGTGCATTTATTATTATTATTATTATTATTATTATTATTATTATTATTATTATTATTATTATTATTATTGGGTTTCACCTAAAAGTATTCAATAACCTACTATTTCTTGAGAGATGGTTGGTGCATTTATTATTATGATTATTATTATTCACTCAGCTACTATTATTATGATTATTATTATTATTATTATTATTATTATTATTATTATTATTATTATTATTATTATTATTATGCATTCACTCAGCTATTATTATTATGATTATTATTATTATCATTATTATTATTATTATTATTATTATTATTATTATTATTATTATTATTATTATTATTATAAAATGCATTCACTCAGCTATACTAAGAAAACCTTTCTAAGAAAGTTTAAAGAGAACTATCTCGCTGTGAAAAAGAGAAAACATAGACAAGAGGAGTATACAAAGTCAACGATGAAAGCAAGAAATATAAAGCAGACGTAGATAAATAAATAAATACTTCTGTAATACAAAAAATGAAGGCAGAAGAGATCGGTCACTTTCAAAACAAAAGAAGTAAAGTGAAGTGCGTCACCATAGCACTGAAAAAGAATGCGGATGTTTACAATGCAAATCGACCAGCATGCATTAACCCACAGACTCGATGACTAAATGTCACAGGGAAAGTGTCGTGCTGTAACAGGGTTTGTCTAGATAAAAAAAAAAATATATATATATATATATATATATATATATATATATATATATATATATATATATATATATATATATATATATATATACATATATATATTTCTGACTAGTCATAATGACAATCATTTTTCGGGGGGAAGGGAGGAGGCAATTACCAATTCAAGCAGACGCACAGAAAGTTACAGTTAATGGTTTAAAAAATATAACCTCACAATTAATGGTTTAAAAAATATAATTTAAAACATAACTGCCATACTATAACCGCCACCTGATCTAAGGTAGGAAAGAGACTGTGTATAATAATAAATAAATAAAACTTGTTGGATTTTCTCCTTAAAAACAATCGTTTTTAGACGAAGGAATCCGGCTGTTGAAATTCTTATGATTCGAACTTCCACTCAACAAAAGACTAAAAATCTCTTACTTCATGCTTACTGCTCTGGAGGAAGGGTGATCAGGAAATGGGCGAGAGGCGGTAAAGATATTTCAAAGCCAGCAATCTAGAACGACGTCAAGATACGGGCTGGCCCAAAGAGCAAAGCAGATTTGAGACGAGGGGAGACTGCAACAGTTTCAATCGGAAACATGAAAGGCTCAGAACAGCGAAGGAAGTGTGGAAGGGGCGACAGCAAGGTTCTGAGGAAGGCTTTTCAGAGAAACTGTCACTATGTACAGTACATACACTCGTGTGTGTGTGTGTGTGTGTGTGTGTGTGTGTGTGTGTGTGTGTGTGTGTGTGTGTGTGTGTGAGAGAGAGAGAGAGAGAGAGAGAGAGAGAGACAGAATGGGTTACGATTGATTGCAAATATTCTTAAGTTATCACAGAATTACCTCACTGAGTGGCGAAACCAACACATTTCTGAGAAGTTGAGGAGAAGAAAATTGTAATTAATTATCAAATAAATTTACAAAACCTGAAGAATATCTGTGTAAAAGGTAAGCGAAGTGTGTGTGACATGGCCACGATTTGTTTTATTTAATGTAATATGAAGTCACCAATATGGCTCAGGTGTTGAATGTGAAAATTTTGTGAAATTTTCACTAACATGTTCTCTTTGTGACCCACAGCCATAAATGAAACCATGCGAACATAAAAAAAAAAATGGTGATAGACAGAACTCAAAATGTATATCTAAGTAGATTTCTCAGATCCCACTGGCACAGATCGCCCAGAAATATGAGAAAGATTATAGAGGAAAACACCTTCCAGCCTTCATGATTCTTGTATATAATCAGAGAGAGGAAAACTGGATTCAATGTAAATAGACACGTCACAGCTTTGGAAAGGAATACTTTTAAGCTAACAAAATATTCATCCGTGCAATTCCACACAGGCGTTACGATCGTGAATATCTGAAATCTAACGGACTTGAACAAAACATTCCATTCAGAGTTTTTCAAGGTGACAAAATCTAAAGAATAAAAAGATTTATTTATCTGGGTCTGAATGGTGGCCTAAAGGGGATTACAAAACAAATTCTACGAAAGTGTGTAATGGAAATTTGCAGACGACTCTCAAGTAAAGCTTGGATTAAAAGGGAAACAAAAGTAAAACGTATCCTTAGCTAAAAATATATGTGATGCTCGGAACTACTGGAAAATAAGGAGGCACCAGAGGATCTGTGTTGCAAATATGCAACATCCATTTCCCTTTTCAACGAGCTTTAAGAATCTCAACCGCAAGAACTTTGGAGTGATTAGGATCTACAACAGCAAGTTAAAGCACTAAAAAGCAAAAAAAAAAAAAAACTAACCGATTCAAAAACGTTCTGTGAACAAATTCACGATTACAGGCTCATGAACCTCATAAAAAAAATAATAAAAAATATATAAAAATAACAAGAGGCTCACAGACTAATCAATAAAAACATAGCAATACAAGAAGCAAAAAGAACGCACTAAAAAGTTTTTCACCAAGAGATCAGAATCCTTAGAAAAAGAAAACATTGACGCTACATCATTTCCCGTTTGACAAAGCCAATTTCAACCCTCTTGAATATCAAATTTGCTTCGAATAGCTCATTTGCACATCTTGTACACCCACCTAACATTGCAAGTTATGGGAAATTTAGCAAACGTGAAGCGACAAGTTGCAATCCCAGAGAAATTGCAGGAATGCTTACACTCAAGGTGAAATGTGCAAATTATGAGGGGAAAAAACTAATTTTTCTGACAGCATCAGATTTCAACAACTGGCCTTTGAGTATGAGAAAAACATAAGAAACGACGAGATAAGTGATTACTCAGTGGTCCAAAATAAGAAAAACAAAATTACAAAAGTGGTAAGGGATGCATTTTCGTTAATTACAGCTACATGACTACATGAGTAACTCAAAAGGGTAACCCACCTAATATTCACGCAAAATTAACAAAATCTCTCAATTTATATTTTCGAGTAATAATCATTTCTTTTTATCAGCTGATATGAACTTCAGTTTGAACATTATTATCAGGATCCCTTTGCAATACAAGCATATTCCTCATTCACCTGACAAAACAACCTGTAACGTCGAAAACTTTCAATAAAGAAACCCAAACAGATTCTCAATACTGAACACTCTCCACGATGACGCACTCGATACTAGCTGAAAGTGAACAATGAACACATCTAATTCCAATTAACTCATTTTCACAATAAAGTCAAATAGATTTTCAATACTGAACACTCTCCACGATGACGCACTCGATACTAGCTGAAAGTGAACAATGAACACATCTAATTCCAATTAACTCATTTTCAGATAGGAGAGGTACCCTACAGGACTCACATGAAGCTCACAGTAAAAAGTCTTCGGCCGGAGGATTACGGCTCCTACAAATGCGTGGCCAAGAACTCGAGAGGAGACACGGAAGGACTCATCAAGTTATATGGTTAGTAAACAAATATATTTCCATTTTGCTGAATTTTCTTCTTCTTCTTCTAAAATGAGTAACATCAAATACCTTTATTGTGATAGGGTAGGATGACAGAATTTAGTTCCTCGTTGGGCGAGTCGGTAGAGTTGTCGGCTAGCACTCGCTAGGCCCGAGTTCGAGTCTCCGGCCGGCTAATGAAGAATTAGAGGAATTTACTTCTCGCTATAATGTGGTTCGGATTCCACAATAAGCTGTAGGTCCCGTTGCTAGGTAACTCATTGGTTCTTGGCCACGTAAAATAAGTCTAATCCTTCGGGCCAGCCCTAGGAGAGCTGTTAATCATCTCAGTGGTCTGGTAAAACTAAGGTATACTTAACTTTTTTTAGTCCAAAGGCCAAGCGCTGGAACCCATGGGGTCATTCAGCGGTGAAAGAGAAACCGAGAGTTAAGGTCTGAAAGGTGCAACACGAGGAAAACCATGCAGTTGCACTATGAAGCAACTGTTAGGAAAGGGTAGAAATTAAGATCGAAGAAAGAGAATATGAATGGAGGTACAGTAAAAGGAATGAAAGGGGCTGCATCTTGGAGCCGAAGGGACACTGCAAAGAACCTTAAGTAATGCCTACAGTGCAGAGCGTGAGGTGCACTGACGGTACTACCCCTCTACGGGGACTTTAAGTGCGATATACTGATGTTATGGGTAAATTCTTGAAAACACTGTATTCGTATCGCGTTTGTTTACATTCAAAATGTTTCATGCTTCATATAACATCAAAAGGACAAGAGAGAACATTACGACAGCACACCATTTTATGTCTGATGTCAAGTAAAAGGGATTCAATATAAACATTAAAACCTACAGTCATTTTTATTCATAATGCACTGGTCTAAATATTACTGGTCAGTGGGGCAATGACCACTTTGTACATTGACTGAAATAAGAAAAATTCTGAAAAATCAGTTTCTTGCGTAATAATGATGTGAACTTCATAATACCCGTAACTATGTTTTCCATTTTGTCCAGCAAACGTTTTAATGTCAGTCTACCTTCATTAGAACTGACGACACTGTGGCTGTAATTTGCTGTTAATAAGAATATGATTAGAACTTTGTTAAATACGTAGAATAAACACAGAGACACAACATTAATAAAGGGCGCCTGTATTTCACAGCAACACAGGAAGATAAAATAAAAGTTACTGCCATCCAGCGTTTGTTCCATGGCTCGCAGTCATTTTGAAAAGCACAGGGCCCACAAAGCAAGCACTGCAGTCGAGTACACATTACGAAACAAAAAGTTCCATTTTCTTCCCCGTGGGGGATTCCGCTTCCATAATGCTCTTAGGGGCAAAAGTTAATGGACGGCTACATTTTGCATTTGTGCCAATTCCCAAACGCCTATTCATGAAAAGTGTCGAACACCTACCCCAACCTCAACCCTTCCCCCTCCCCTGAAGAGGCAATACTGTACAATATGAAGATTCAAACTAGTGCATGGGATGCGTATCTGAATGCTTTAATTTCTTTCCCCCAAAAGTGTTTGGTATTTATTTCCTCTTCTATGCACGTTTCTATTCGTTTTTTTTCCCCCTCAAAGAACTTTTCTTTGTGAATTACTCTGATTCCTCAAAGCGTTACGGGATACCCCGTGAACAAGATCAAGTGCTGGCTTAAGTCCAGTTTCATGAAAAAATGAACAGTCAGACAGCTAGCAGTTTCAATGAAAAACTAACGACAGGCACATTCCATAACACACTCATACACGAAGGGTAAATTCTCTTTTTTTTTTTTTTGACAGACATCCAAAAATATCCCAGTCGTGTAAAATGTATTTCAAATGACACCAATACGCATTGCAAATATTTTATCAATTGTAAAGGTTTTGTTATAGCACTCCAACCTCTCAAAAATCTAAGGTGCTTACGCCATGTGTAAGAATACTTAGGACATGCTATGATTCCCCCCATATCACAGTTTAATAACATGACCTCTCTGATAATATAGTTCACAAATCATTGTTCCAAAAGTGATGAACATAACTTATAATAAACTACTCCAATACATTTCAAATTCTATTATTGGTTCCAAAACTGATGAGCATAACTTAAAATATACTACTCGAGTACACTTCAAATTCTACTATGCCAGAATACTGAAAGGTTAATAAATAGAAAATCTCTCGACCAATATAAATGGAAGGTGTTCCTGCCTAATGTGAAAGCAAGTCTGAGACAAAGGAGTGTCGTGTCTCCATGGCTGCCAGACATTGCAGTTAATTCAAAATACCATTGTTGTGCCTGGGAATAAAGGGAAAAATACAATAACTGATTTTTCTCTTTCCAGAGACCCACCCACCAACGACGCCACCAACAAGCCCGCCGTCATATCTTGATAAATTATTTCAAGGTAAGAGCCAGGCTCCCAGAGCGAGTGAGTGTTGCTCTATTAGATTTTTACACTGCTGTGTCTATGTTATCCCAGCGGTAATTATAAATTCTCTCTCTCTCTTTCTCTCTCTAGACCGCTGTCTATACTGTCCCAAAGGTAATGATACTCTCTCTACCCAGGGGTAATTATAAACTCTCTCTCTAAACCGCTGTGTCTATACTATCCCAGGGGTAATTAGCTCTCTCTCTCTCTCTAAACCGCTGTCTATACTATCCCAGGGGTAATTAGAAATCTCTCTCTCTAAACCACTGAGTCTATACTATCCCAGGGGTAATTATAAACTCTCTCCCTAAACCGCTATGTCTGTACTATCCTAGGGGTAATTATAAATTCTCTCTCTCTCTAAACCGGTGTCTAAACTATCCCAGGGGTAATTATAAACTCGCTCTCTCTCTCTCTCTGTCTAAACCGCTATCTCTATACTATCCCAAAGGTAATGGTACTCTCTCTCTAAACCGCTGTCTCTATACTATCCCAGGGGTAATTATAAACTCGCTCTCTCTCTCTTCGCTGTCTCTATACTATCCCAGGGGTAATAATATTCTCTCTCTCTAAACCGCTATGTCTATACTATCCCAAGGGTAATGATACTCTCTCTCTCTCTCTCTCTCTCTCTCTCTCTCTCTCTCTATAACCGCTGTTCTACGGTATACTATCCCAAGAGTTATGATACTCTCTCTCTCTCTCTCTAAACCGCTGTGCCTATACTATCCCAGGGATAATGATACTCTCTCTCTCTCTCTCTCTCTCTCTCTCTCTCTAAACCGCTGTGTCTATACTATCCCAAAAGTAATGATACTCTCTCTCTATCTCTAAACCGCTGTCTCTATACTATCCTAGGGATAATGATACTCTCTCATATCTCTCTCTCTCTCATCCGAGATCCAGCTTTGGTTCTCGTGTTGATGGTTTCATAACATACCCAGTAAGCCTACAATCCACAGTCCAGTGCCATTCATTTCCCTTCACCGTCGCTTTCTGAGGTCCACCTCACTTACAAAAATACTTTAGCGCATAGACAGGGCTCTTAAAAACCATGAAAATGGTATCTGAGAGTCTTAAGATCTAAAATTAGAACGAAAATGGTAACTGGGCTCTTAAAGATCAAACCAGGTGAATAAAAACGGTGTATGGGGACCTGAGGATCTTGAAGGGAACTAAAAATGGTATTTAAGCTCCTACAAATCTAAAATGTGAATAAAAATGGCTTTAAAGCATCTGCAGAACTAAAGGTGTATAAAAATGGGATTTTGAGCGCCTAAAGAACTGATATGTGAACATAGTACTCCTAGTCCTTGAGGATAATAATAAAAAATAATAAATGTACATAAACAAAGAACAACTAACAATGGCCGTCCACTATCACTGCTGAGTAGATTTAATCCAACAAAACCTGTGAATATACCATGAATATTACACCTTTAACAACAATTCACCGACATTAATGCAAAATGATTTAAACCGCAGACTTCAACTTCAAGACGACCAACATGGCTGCCACAAACGGCGACGAGGACACAGCGCCTGGCGGTCACTCCGAAGAGACGATGGACAGACAACACAAAGAAGAAGAGGAGAACCAGAACGTGCTGAGAATTGAGAAGGGAAGCAGAGAAGAGAAACACATACAAGACAGCCGCTCTCAGAACGGAGACAGCGGCTACGACGCCGAAGCCGAGACCAACGAAGAGCAGGAACACAGATTCATTCGCTTCTTAAGCCATGGATTGACCGGTAAGATTTTCCGAGACTGTCATATTTTGTTGCTAGAACACTGGTGGCTTAGATATAGCACAGATATGGAATCTGAATGCGAAGTCTCGGGAACTTGTTCAAGTAAAAATAAAAGAAAAACTTGCATAACTATTGGGCATAAAGGTGCTGGGACTGGTAGCGACAGGATATCAGAAACTGAAGTAGACTTCTATGATCACGTTATATAGCCTATAACCTGTCACCAATAAAAGCCAGATAGGAATTCCGTGCCCAGTCTTCACAATAAACTTAAAATCAGTTCATTATGTCATTTTATTTCTATTTTCTTAAAAATAAAAGAAAAACTTGCATAACTATTGGGCATAAAGGTTCTGGAACTGGTAGTGACAGGATATCAGAAACTGAAATAGACTTCTATGATCACGTTATATAGCCTATAACCTGTCACAAATAAAAGCCAGATAGGAATTCCGTGCCCAGTCTTCACAATAAACTTAAAATCAGTTCAATAAAAGTAATTTTATTTCTCTTTTCTTACAGTTCATCAGACAAATTCGGTCCCGATCCTGCGATGCCTGAGTATTGCTGCGGTAGTTTATCTCCAGTACCCCTTGTGATGTCTAGGAAGTGAAAACTCCTCCCTCTTCAGTAATCATCTTGTGAATAGTAGTTATAAGTGAATCTTTTCCAGTTCATCGTACCCTTTTTAAGACTATGTGTAACAAAATATGTCAATCTGTACTTTGGTGTAAACACACGTAGGTGTGGACCAGTCTCTAGTGCACACTTTCTTAGCAATGTGACAAAACAGTGTTTCTAGAGATACTGTAGATAAAACTGTCTTCACTTGTCTTCTGTAATTCGATATTCTAAGATGATATCATATCTGTGATGATGATAACTGTTGTGGATATGTGTAATAACATTTATATTTTTATGGAAAACATCTATAAGTATTGTATAAAGCTAAGCTTCGCTAAATTAGATATTTGTCAATTTCTGTACACAATAAAGGAGTGCATTTAGATATTCTCTAATCGCAATTTTTCTTATCAGATCTTGACTCATGGGTAAAAATTTCCTTATCCCAAAGGTCAGTTCACCATATTGATTGCTCTACAAATATTTCCCAGTGACTGCAACAGACTTTGAGAAAAACTCAATACAGTGAGTCTATCTTCCCTCAGTCCTCAAGCTTTTCAAGGTGGGGACCAACGGAACATCAACAGTACATTCAGCTTAATTCTGACAGCTTGCAACTGGAGTAAAATGCAGTGCACAATTTGCACAGTGATCAATATCGTGAACTAAGAAAAGTAAACGACAAAGTAATAATAATAATAATAATAATAATAATAATAATAATAATAATAATAATAATAATAATAATAATAATAATAATAATAATAATAATAATAATAATAATAATAATAATAATAATAATAATAATAATAATTATTATTATTATTATTATTATTATTATTATTATTATTATTATTATTATTATTATACACTGACAACTGTCGTTTCCAACGCACTATTCCAATAAACCAAAAAGCAGGTCATTATTTTCAGTGTCAACGTGAACAGAACGGAAAAAAAAATACCCAAAAAGTTCTTATGCAGCTAATCAAAGGTCACTGAATAGAGCAAAAATGAGTTAATTATGCAAACCGGATAAAGTGGCAAATTACGCGTGATCAAAAACCGACTGAATAGCAGTCTACGTCAAGTCAAAAACTTTATCACTAATGAGGTAAAAAGCTATACCGGTATTCCCTTCACTATCAAATTTTTTTTCCATTTCTATCATTCCCAGTTAGTTACCTCAATAACTGACTTGATAAAGAACTGTTAGCAGAAGACGGAATATTTCAGATAAAAATATATCCTACATTCCAGATCTGATGATGATTAGTCAAAGTTAAGTCTTATATTTGGGATCAGAGGTTGCCAAAAGCCCTAACAAAGGTTTTCATTTCCGCTTAACAAGGCCATCAAAGAAAAAAAATTAATTAAGGAATTTTTGTTCACGGTCTTTATGAGACACCCTTAATAGCGGGATATAAATACTCATGGCCAAGTACCTTTACCGAAGGAAAAAGGTCATAAGTAATTAGTCATATCCTCCCCTGCAACACTCTATGACGGACGAGATGCTATCCATACTAATTATCCATCACTTTTAACAAAGTAATTATCCATCAGTTCTCCAATGTGGATGCAACAGGTTAGAATCACAACTATGTGCTATATTTTGTTTATAAGTTAAAAAATCAAATTTAACACTGGTACATTTCAAATTGCCTCCACTTTACCAAAAGGAATTAAGATCTATTGTCTACCTGCAAGATGCCTCCCAAACACTAAAATCAGAACAGATGAAAACTTAAAACAAATACCCTACTGAAACGGAAATTAAATTGTTTATCAGCAAACATTCACATGGAACTAACCTACAAGGCCATAAATTACAAATAAATCATCCAAACACTAGAATGCATACATGAGGAAAAAACAGCAAATAAAGGGCAACACAACGTAAAAAAACGTGATTCAGCGATAAAAACAGCTAACAGCGTAACTCACCTTAAAAGGGTCAATCAAAGAGTGCACTTTCAACCTGTAATGGACTTGTGGGAAAGTAATCAAGGCCACACACGAAAATAGGCCATCCTGAAAAAAGGTAAAAATATCATGAAAGTAATAAAAGCCACACACGAAAGGAGGCCATCCTGAAAATTGTAAAAATATCATGAAAGTAATCAAGGACAGATATGAAGGGGGCCATCCTGAAAAAGGTAAAAATATCATGAAAGTAATGAAGGTCACACACGAAAGGAGGCCATCCTGTAAAATGTAAAAATATCATGAAAGTAATCAAGGCCACACAAAAGGAGGCCATCCTGAAAAAGGTAAAAATATCATGAAAGTAATCAAGGCCACATACGAAGGGGGCCATCCTGAAAAATGTAAAAATATCATGAAAGTAATCAAGGACACACACGAAAGGCGGCCATCCTGAAAAAGGTAAAATTATCATGAATAGGCGATGAAATCGATTCCCACAGGAAGTTCAACTGACATCTTAGATTAACATCATTGCTATTCGTAGTTAACATTTTTACAATGAACTAACGGTTATGCTACCATAAGTTGACGTAGGAACTTTACGTTCTCTCAAACTTAAATGGCAAATCACTTTAAAGTAAATGCTACCAATCTTATGACAATGATACGTCAGTCAGTCCATGTCTCGTATGTATGGTAAGTAATATTTACTTCTATTTCAATTACAACCATGAATATAATCGTTTCAAGGAGAAATATATTAGTCACTCCTATCAGACATTCCATCGTTTTCTCATTATATTGCAGAAAAGAAAACGGCTTCAATGCAAAGGGTAAACATTAACATTCTCCGGAAACTCTACACTTCACATCCCATTCTACCGATAACATTACTCCTTATACTATTTCACACTCAGACTTGCAAATTTCGAATTTTATATCTTATAATATTACCAAATATATTTTATTGCACTCTTAAATTAAAACGAAATTAACAGCCATAAACTAAATACCTTTTGTAATAAAATCTTAGTGGAAGTGAACTCCGGGTGTTGCACACTATTTCAGCTCCAGTTCGCCACGCCTACATATAACAGAATGAAATTATTACTATGCATCGACACTAAATTAGGTTGATTTTCCTTGTTTCATAAATATTCGCTCTTCTTATATATTTACAAAGCTATAAGATACTAGCATAGAGAAAAAATTAATCTAAATGAGCTAGTATACGAAAAACTTTTTTTAAGTGCTAGCATAAATGTAAACTAATCTTGACGGTATTCAAAAACATTTAAAAGCAACAAAAATTCAAAATCTTATCTAATTACATTTATGAACACACTGAAAGCGATACAGTACCTCCATACTTAGGCCTACTCTAGTTAGGCTACCTGAAAAGCTCTTCCACTGCCGCAGAATCTCTTGTTAAAACTGCTTCTCAAGGACGACGATGAATTAGTCCACTTGAGAAAGTACTCCATTGTCGATGAGAATCTTGTTAAAACCGCCAAACGCCGACGACGGTAACGAACGAAAATTTAGCCTACATAACTAACGCTTTCCTAAATCATTTGATCCTCAAATTCATTCAGACCGCTTGTGAATGATTTTAAGGTTCGAATGATGACGACGAGATAACCTTAGCTAAATATTAAATTCCCCATCTCGGAAAATTAACCAGTCACTTACCTTTAATGCTGCCATACCTGAAAACAGAAAAAAAAAGTATTACAGTTTAGGCTTACATAGAAATATTTTTTCATGTACATAGCCTGAGTTATGCATAGTACACTTATAATATACACACATATATAATACATGTGTTTAACCTTCCCAATCTGGGAAGGCTTATATAGAATGAAAAAAAAATTAATTGCCCAACCAAAACTAAAAATTTTACTTTTAAATAACAGTAAACTGTCAGTTCTACTGCAATTTGTACCTCTACCGTTTTCCTGCCGAGAGCAACAAACTTCGCTGAACAGCAGCACCAATATGCAGTAAATGTGCATTGCTGTCGAAATTATCAGTTCCAGAGATCCTTTACCCCTCACACCGTTGGACTGTGGAACAGACTCCCTGAGGATGCAATGCGTTCCTACCCTGAAGCTATTCCCCTTGCATTTTAATACATTTTATCTACTGATTAATTTATCTTTTTTATAAGTGAGATCACTTCTTTCTGTATTTCCCTTCAACCTCTCTTATTTCCTAATGAACTGAATTGAATATAGAATTTAAGCCAAAGGCCAAGCAATGGGACCTATGAGGTCATTCAGCGCTGAAACAGAAATTGACAGTAAAAGGTTTGAAAGGTGTAAAAGAAGGAAAACCTCGCAGTTGCACTATGAATCAATTGTTAGGCGAGGGTGGAAAGTAAGATGGAAGAGAATATAATAGGAGGTACAGTAAAAGGAAAGAAAGGGGTTGTGGCTAGGGGCCAAAGGCAGGCTGCAAAGAACCTTAATGCCTACAGTGCACCACATGAGATGCACTAATAGCACTAACCCCCACGGGTTTTTACTTCCTAATAAAGACCATATTCTTTGGAAGCTTGAAGTTCAAGTCAATGGCCCCCTTGACCTTGTTCCATATGAACAGCATTCATCTTCTGGATAATAATAATAATAATAATTATCCTATATAATTTTCGTTCTCGCGCTCTTCCACCCTTTTGCTAATTTTTCTTTGATCATTGGACTAAAATTAATTCTAAATATTCACTGAAAACAATTATAATTTTCTATGCATTCGGGTTTGACTCGGTTAATAAATGTCATGAATTTACCTTTACATTACTGTAAATTTATTGTATTTGAGAACGCAAATAATACGAACAAGTACTTCGAGGGGCAATTGTATTGTTGAAGGGGTGTTGTTTACATTTGTTTCTCACATTACGAAAGGTGAGGTCGCGTGGTGTAACCCCAATCATGCGGGGGAAAAACTCGACAAAGCTGCGAAAGAGGAAGTTCGGTTCTTGATGTGGTGGACCTGTTGAAGATGTCACACTTAGTTGAATTTGCATAGTAAGTACAACTTCTGGGAAGTCTTGGAAGAAGCTTCGCAGACTTGAGATTGCTGGCCAGCACATTGGGTAATTTCGTAGTGCCCACTGGATAAGTATTGCTTTTACCCCTGTTGAGCCTTGGCAAACATACAGGACAATGTATGAACTAATGCAATTGTGGATAACGAGCTTTGTAGTCTCCAGCCAATAATGTTTCATGTTCTTCAGTGGATGGATATCTTCGTATGTCTTCTGTGAATGTCCCAGCTGTGGATATCCAGCCATCGAACTTTCAAGCCCCGGTCAAGCTTTTGCAGTTTAGCACCTTCAAACACCTTCAACGTAGACCTTTGACCTCGATATCATCCTTATACATTCTATGGATACATTTTCTGAACATCATTGTCAAAGTTAAGTTGCTGTACATATTATTATTCTATTTTAAAGTTTTCTCTTTCTTTACTCCTACCAAATAAGTTACACTGAAGAAATCCCTATAAATATTTTTTCTTCTTTATTTAATGTAAAAGGGTGTAAGAGCCTGGAGTTTGTCTTATACATGACCCACCCAGAACACTCCTACATATAAAGCAATGGTTTGTATTTCTATAAGAACAAATACATATGGAAAAAGTTGTTAATGAATTTAAGTACTGACCTGACAAGCATTTTTGTGTAACAACTTCAGAAATGGTCCACCATGAGGTTGTTTGGCGATCACAACCTGCAATTCAGAATTAGGACATGTAAAATAGATAGTTCAGATTACACATTATCAGAGCGGTAATTATTGTTTAAATTGGCAAGAGTTGTGAAAACACCTCGAATTAAAGAACTGTATAATAGCAACTATTTCTGTAAATAAAAAAAAAATTATGGTCACAGACCTGTACTGGGAGTGCTTGATGAAAAAAATAAAATAAAATTCTAGTTTGAAAAAGGTATGATTATGAGACTGGCTCGGTAAAAACTAATTTTGGGCTTTAACAGTGCCCAATCACCAAAAAATAGGCTATTAAGAGGACTAGCCTGCACTAAAAGGTTTTTTGTGGGAAGACAATGAAGAAATTCTGTCAACGTAGGGTAAAAGGCGTTAACCTAGCCTAGCCTACATTTACTTCTGGGGAAGTTACAAAGAAACTGGAATGAGTTGGGCTTAAAGCAAATAATATCAGTAAGTAATTGTACTAAGCCTAGGTAACCTATATTACACTGTTTTGGCACGAACAATATTAATTCATATGGCTACTTGCACTACGAACATACAACTTTACAGTTTTTGTCAGAAAAAAACAATATAAACTTATTCCAGAAGTAATTCGGATAAAAGGGGCCTTTTGCACGAATGTGAATCTGAAACAAGTAAGATCTTATTTAAATTGTTTTTGTTTACCTATCCATACCTACCTATATATTATAAATACCCTGACATCATTTCTAAAGATGAGTGTTGAAGGAATTAGTTTCCAAAACATTTAACCACCAAACCTAACCTTTTCAAGATTGAATTCAAACACCCTAGGATTAGGTAAGGCCTAGAGCCACCTACACTCGACATTTACCCAACAATCTCATATGCTTTACTTACACAAAAAAATTGTTTGCATTGCACAACTGTTTTCATGTGCTAACAACCACTTTTTAAAATAATTTATTTACGGGAACAATTAGGGCACTTTCTCCAAGGAAGCTTCACTGAGTGTCACTCAAACGTTTATCAGTAACTGAAGTTCAGGCTCGGTTCGGAGGTCATGCCTTTGCATCGGCACCTCCTGAACGACTTGGTCTTCGTGCCTTAGCTCTTAGTTTCTTGCCTCCTGTCCTCCACGTTCTGCGTAGTTTGTCTTCCTTTCTCTCTTCTGTGAACAGGACGTTTCCTACTACATTTTTCTCGTTTCCCTGGTATGGCTGCCGTAGCTATATTGCTGTTATCCTCTCTACGCTGAGTTCCCTGCCTTTCAGTTTGAAGTACTGTAGGTGAGACCTCCCCCTTGCTGGTCCATACTATGCGCACGAAATTTGTCCTCCTCGATGCTTTTGCTGATTGTTTTGTTCTAGCTCGGCAGAGTAATTGCTGATTATAGGGCATTCAATGGGCAGGGTAAGTTAGTGGCACTATGCCCGTGTTGATGGTTTGTTACAGAAGCGTCTTAATCCTATGGTGGGTACAGGGCAACTAACGTTCGCGCGGACGGAGTTAGGTAATACGTTGCTTACCTACGTCCCCCTCCAAGCTGCGCATTACCGCAAATATAGGTATACTCAAAATTAGAGACAAATTAAGGATATCATAATCAGGAAAAGGCAAAACAGAGAAAAAAATCAGCAAGGAATGATTAATGGAAGCAAAACTTAATAATAGCTCAGCAATAAGAATGCAGTCTATTTTCCACCTTCGTAGTCCTTCATCCAAGCTGGGCGTTTACTTGGTCTTAAACTATGCCTACCAAGGGGTCGGGGGCTGCCATGGCCAGCATACACCTCCTGGTCCTGGGTACGTGGCACTGGAAAGACTCCCATATAGACAGTATTTAATCAAAATAGATGGGACTGGCAGAATGTCGAGGAGAAATCGCCGCCACTTGAAATACTTAACAGCAAAGAGCCAGTGCCCTACTATAGAACCAGCTGGGGTTCTATAGTAGGGCACTGGCTCTTTGCTGTTAAATATTTCAAAAGTGGCGGCGATTTCTCCTCGACATTCTGCCAGTCCCATCTATTTTGATTAAATACTGTCTATATGGGAGTCTTTCCATTGCCACCCCCGATCGATCCCACTTCATAGTGACTACAGCCTGTACCAGGACTTGGTTGCCTACACGTAGGTATGGCAACTGCCTTGCATGAAGGTCATATAATTCTTTCTCTTTCTGCGAAGTTTTGACCATAGCCTTTTCTCTCTCTCGTATCGTTGTCATCCAATGATTATCCAAAAGCAAGAAATCATTCGCCATTGGGATAGAGTCCCGTAACTGCCTCCCCAACGTTAACTGCGCGGGAGACTTGTCTACATCTATTAGGGGGGTATTTCTGTATTGTATGAGGGCTTTTGCTGTGGCACCAGTGTCTAGACTACCGTCACCCCTAACGTTGTCCCTTATCATACGCTTAGCAGAGCGCACGGCCGCCTCAGCTCGCCCATTCGATTGGGGGTATTGCGCTGACGAGATACGTAACTGCAACCCCCATCGTTTATAGAAGTCTAACATCTCAGCACTTGCCAAGTTCGTCCCCCCATCAGTGGATATCTCCGCAGGGGTACCCAACGGCAGAACCACCTCCTCAAAACAGGGATGATGATCTTCGATGAGGTAACACCATTGCCAAGTACGACAGTTCCAGCCACCCAGTTAATCTGCATATGCTAAATAGCATTTATTATCTAACTGAAAAAAATCTGCTACTGTTTTCTGAAATGGATACAGTGGCGGTTGGGTGGGAATGAACGGTTCTCGTTGTTAGGATGGCTAATTCTCATTGCACGTCGTACCTCTGAAACATTAAATCTGCCTCCATCCCAGGCCAATACTCCGACTGCCGTGCCCTACGCAACATTGAATCAGCGCCTTGGTGACCTGAGTGTAGGTTACGTGCCACAGTTTCCCTGAGAGCTTGCGGCACCGCCAAACGTATGTGGCCCCCGTCGAAAGCATGTGACCAGTCCATTGATATAGCTAAGCCGTTCCCTTACCTGAAAGTATGGAAGCGTCTTAATCTTGGCGCGGACGTAGTTAGGTAATGCGTTGCTTACCATGGACATAACAACATTCCATTCAGTAGTGTTACTGATATCAGCAACATGATACACACTTATCCTACACTGATGGCCTTTTATCATAAAATTTATCTACTCTTATTTCCGTTTTCCATTCTCTGTATATTTCTAAGCTACTCTTACTGTTGACCTCTTCCTCCCAGTTTTAATGTTTATTTCTCCTTTTTTTTATTTCCTCTCTCTTCGTCTTCTGGATATTTTACTTTCATCCATTTATCGTTACCATCTTTTTTCACTTTCTGTAACTCACCTTTCAGCAAACAATTTTCCCTTTCTTCTACACCTAAAAAAAAATTCACTAGTTAATTTTCGTTTTCATTTCGTATATACTTCTCTCCCCTCAACGCACTTACTACAGCATTTCTAAGAGCCCCTAGTATATTCCTTTCCCCAGCTTGGGGACTCTTCCTTTCCAGTAAGTTTTTCTTACTGGTAAAGTATTGCAGCTTTGGCAATAACCGAGTATACCATGTTTGCTCATTTCTCCTTTTTTTTTTTTTTGTTATTCGTAGTATTGGTCTTGATATGAATCATGCAATCGTTTATTTTTAATTGTTTCCCTTTTTTACGAGCTCCATATACATTTTGACAGGCTCCTCTGTGCGATGTAGTTGGCGTAATCTTACAATTATAGGCTGATTCTCTTACGTTTTAAAATTAACAAGTAAATTTGGGAGGGGGTAAGTTTCACAACCACAAAAGACAGAAGAATGATCAAAGTTAGTCCGATGTTGTCAGACAATAAACAGGCCAAAGTAATACTGTTGACAGCCCACATATTGCATGTTTCAATGTACAACCTCTCTGGGTCATTAAAACGAAATAATTACAAAAGGGTAAAATGTAGAATTATGTTTTGTTAATGGCATAAGAATTTTCAGTGTGCAATGATTGTGTACCTTCAAACACCATTTGTAATTTGGTCTCTCTCTCCTGCTAATCATCCAATTGCTTCCTTATAATTCAAAACTCTTAGGATGTAATATTGATGAAACTGTCATTCTGTAACACACTACCTCTTATTGGCTAAGTTAATAGTCACAAGGTGAAATCATGGACATATTACAGGTCCAAGATGACATCCAGCCCATTTTCTTACTTGGGACTGTTTTATAGATTTCAGTCATATTTTTGCTAATACAGTTAGGTCTAGCCAACAAACTCTACCAAAAGCCATCTCTAATCTTTGCCTAACATACTTTTCAGTGTTTTAGGATGGACACCAGCCATGGCAGTCACCTGGTGGGACACAACCTTTTCACTGGGACGGAATGTGCTAACTGAAGCCCAATCATAAAAACACTATTGTTACTTAAAGGGATATATCCTAACTTACCTTAATTACAGCACTTCGTCCTGTCTGCTTGGTTTGGCCACTGAACCTTAGCCTTTGTGAGAAACTGTATCACTACATAAGTGTGACTGTAGAAAGGAAAAAATTTAAGCTTTAAACCTAGGCAATAGCCAAATATCAGGTAGGAACCCCGGCCTCCTCTTGGTATGGTGGTTACTGGTATCATATGCAATAATTTTGCTATAAAGTTAAACATCTCATATGTCTTAAAATGATTGGTAACTATTATTTAAACTGTATTTACATATTGGATTAAGAATAACCAAGAGTTCTTGTTATGAGAAGCTACTGTATGTGCAATTAGTCAATTAATGCACTTTCTATACCTGCCATTGGCCTAGCTTTCTGAAACAGATGATAATTGAGTATTCTGTATCTTCTGAAGCAAGTCAAATTATGACTTATTGCCTACAACTGCAGGTATACAACATGTTCCAACATTTACGCTGGTTTCATACAATTTTGGAATGAAAAATTAACTCGTTGAACAAAGGGGTTTTTAGGACAACCATTTTGAAGAGCTTCTGAGCACTTCTAGTAACTAAAAATTACAAGTTTCTTTTGGTGGAATGCTTTTCATAATCTTCACTACTGACCACATTGCAGACAATTCTACAGCAAAAACTAATGTATTGTTTGGTAAATAAAACTGGCTTGTTCATCAGTCAACATTTCAGCCAATTCTACACCATGGGATTTAGATCAATCTGTATAGCTTCTGTAACATGGACCACCACATCTTATATGTTCCACTAAATGTGACTCATAATGTTCCAGGGGTATATATATGCACAGTTTATGTATGTAGAGATACGAATGTTATACATAATCCAACAAGGGGAAAGGGTCATGTTTACATTTACCGATTCAAAAATTCTGTTAGCTCAGACTGGGAATGGTGTAGTATAATTATTTATAAAACGCTCTGTAGTCAGCAAGTCACTTGCCCGACTCTTAATTGCACTTCTTATGGTTACTCTATCTTGGAGAAGAGAAAAAAGAAGTTCCCTTCTTCAGCTTATGTGAATTTATTTGGAGAGGATTTGAAAACTCCAGAGCAGCATCCAAGTCCTTCACTGTCGAATGGATCTAAGTGTTCTAATGCTGAGCCTAATGCTACATCATATACTGATTCCCACAATACAATCTGGTATCCTTCAACTCTCAAAACTTAACATGACACTCAGCTGAATCAATCTTCTGGTCTGAAAAATGTTCACAGAAACTCTACATAACAGAGGATCTACACAGTTTAGCCCCACCATTATCCAAAAAGACTTCTTTGACTATACAAAAAGCATTTTTCATCATAACAGCTTCCATCCATATTAAGTCCTCATTTAACCTTTAATGACACTGCGCTACATAGAACACAGCATGTGGAATGGTATAACTCCTCCTCCTTCAAAGCAACAGAGTATTGCAACTATGTGAGACTGGCTTCTTTGTCCTCTGATACACTGTTGAATTGTGATACCATGGGATCCACAGAGAACCTACCACAGGTTGTGGGGATCTCCAGGAAAGCATAGAATTATACTTTTCTAGATAAGGCATTCAAATTTTACCAGTCATATTACTTGCTATTTCCAGTCAATTTATCTATTATTATTTTTGCATTATCAGTAAGTAATGTACTCAAATACAGTGGGGAACAGTTAATTAACCACCTTTGTGACTAACGCCTGCAGATGTCATATGCACTGAATCTATTGTACAGTGTACTTTGTAAATCAAGACACAATCAAATTTAGGAAGATTGTTATACTACGAGTAACTGTAAAGCTACTACCTGGAACACATAAAAATATGAAAGTATATTAAAACGATGTGTATGAACCAATCTTACTTATTAATTAACTTAATGTACTTGACTGATAATCAGATTATTGTGCAATTTCTTTTCTTGAAATCCCAATTAAAAAATCTGAAGTTTTGTGACAGTCACAAAAATAAAATCCTGAGACATTACCCTCTAAAAAATATAGATTTGGCATAATAGTTAAGAAACCTTGCTATTTAACATAAAAATCGCAAAACTGATGCCTTCATATATTTTTTATGAGTATAAAGTCCAATGGGACAAGTACATAACCAAATAACATTTCTTTAGCACAGGCTGATGTACAAGAATGTACGAATAGTGGGGCTTAACCATGAGTGAAGCAACAGAATGGCGAGTTTCAGCAGGAAGTTATCTAACTGTTGTTTGTCAAAGTGCAAACTAATTTAGAATTATTATTTAAAGGATTGGTATTTTACAAAGAAGTGTAAATAATAAAAGATGAAGCTGTTCTGCAGATTGATATGGTCTATTTAAACAGAAAAGGTTACAAAATGTCTGTTAAGTGTTCATAAAACTTAATACTGCAATATGCAAGTCTCAACTTGTTAAAAGTATTACACTTATGGTACAAAGTCCCTTACATAACATTTACTCCAACAGCACTTGCAAATGGGTGAAAGTAACACATGACAGTACATACCAAAATGATGAAATCTATAAAAACTCAAATAACCAACTATAAAACTACCAACACCTTACTCATTATGCTTTTTAATATCTACTGAGAAATGACATCATTGTATATATAAAATGGAGAATCCAAATGTAGATGTGGGTCTACAAAAATACAAGATCTTTGTTTCTAATGTGTGCATGTTAACAGAGAGGGTTTAAATCAAGATATTTCACATGAAAATTTTTGAGACCATGAATACTTCCCTCAAACGGAATTTCACTTATCTTACTATTACACAAAAATTAACTTGATTCAATTATTCCCTTACAGGATAAATCACATATACTTAAAAAAAATCTTATACTGTACCTCATTTTTAATTACAGAGAAACAACAGCTTTGTGGTCTCATATAGCAAATACATAATCTTAAACTAAAGAGGTATATTTTACTATTATTTTGATCCCTATACCAACCTCCCTATTATGGTACAAGCAGTTTTGTGTGCCTATAATTTGTATATATAAACTTTTCTGGTTGCGAGTAACAATCAAGAAAATAGTAACTTCTATACATATATCATTCAAATACTGTACCCCTAAAATACTATAGTTTTGTGTAAACGCATCACTGACAATTTCCTAAAATGGATGATAATGAAAATTTAAATAATACCATATCCATTTCAACATCAGTATCTAAGAGTTATTACAAGCTCTTTAAATACATAACACACCAAATTAGATCATGTAAAACCAGCATACTATTGTCACAACTATTATTAATACATAATTTCACTTGCCAAACGGTTGAAGTCTGAACTTGTATTTGTTGAAGAATTAAAAAATTATAAAAATGCATTAGATATAGAGCACCACAATAAATACACATATAAAGTATACAAATAGTTTTAGTTGTATGTCAGATCTCTACTTGTCTGATCAAGGTTTTATTTATGCCATTATATATTATCTCGTTATACTAGAAGAGAAAATGATACTGAAGTTGAAAAACTCCACAACACACTACTTAATTAGACATACTGTACTAGTACTAGAGTTCATGAACACTTTTGAGATAACACAGGTCTTGAACAAGATTATTACATTAAATCAAAACCAAATCATTCACAGCGCCTTTTAGGTAACGCACCGTCAAAAATTTGCACAGAGATGCAATAAAGGGCATACTGTATTCTATCTCTCAGAGCCAGTAAAAAAATGTTTAAAAAATACATTGGAATTTTAACAACACATTGCACTTTTCTCAGGCTGCATTCTAAAGCCACAACAGTTTACACAAACAACCTTCAGATAAAAAACTATTCACTCTCTGACCCTGATGACAAATTGAGGTCGTCATAGATGTAATTAGATCCGTTCGTAACATTGCCCGCAGTACTGTTACCTGTGGGTGGAAGGCATTAAGAATGTTAAAACAAAAACATCATTCATATATGAATACATAAATTCTTCCTCTCAAATATAAACAATTCATACAAACCAAAAGAAAAAGTAGCTCTTCAACTTACCAGATGCATTGCAGGTCTGACCTAACAAGTAAACAATATCTGTACAGGCACATAGACTACACTACAATAATCAAGATATCCCAGTTACCAATAACTGCATGCAATTTATCAGCAAGAAGCATCAAGTTTCAAGAGGTACAGATGGATGGAAATTTAGGGATAACCCAAGCAATGGGACCATACAGGTCATTTTGTGCTAAATTAGACAAAATGGTAAGATAACAGACTGATAACGATGAGCATTAAAAACAAAAATTTCATTTCACTTGCACGTTTCATTAATCATTTATTGTTCTTTCATTAGTTATTCTTATGCTTATGTTATTTAAAGACAATAAGAAATTGAGATTATGTAAGTTAGAAAAAAAAGTTTCTTCATATATCAAAAGACACCTTTCTACGAAAAAGATTAATGGTGATTTAGCGGGGAAGAATACAGTCAAACCTCGGATTTTGTACGTTTTGGACTTCGTCAACATTTTTCGTCGAGATTTTGACTCTGGTTTCGTACATCTGCTTGGAGATTGTACACCTGGAAATGCTCCTTCCGGGGCCCACCATGTAACTAGGCCCCATACCGAGCGCCCAAACAAAGCATCCTAAGCACTCTGCCCTTGTTTCTCGCAGAATAAGCATCATCTCTTGCATTATTCCGCATCAACCCACATATTCGTTGTTTTTTTGTGCTTTTTTCATTGAATGCAACTGCTAAATAAGCCATCATGAGGCCAAAGAAAGTTCCAAGTCCCAGCCCTTCAGTAAAAAAACTGAGAAACACGACAGAATTCAAGAAAGAAATTGTAGCAAAGTACGAAAGTGGTGTATGCATGGCTGATCGTACTAGGATGTACAGCAAGTCCGTATCAACAATCAGTTCCATCGTAGCAGAGAAAAAAGAAATCAAGGAAGCTGATGTTACGAAAAGGTTAACCCCATTAACGAAACAGAGATCACAATTAGTCGAAGATGTTAAGAAGTTGTTGGTGTGGACCAACGAAAAACAGTTAGCGGGAAAGTGTGTCGGAGAAGATAATTTGTGAAAAGGAAAGGATGTTGCATGCCAATCTCACTAAGCTGTTAGTGAATTCAAGGCCAGCAGAGGCTGGTTTGAAAAATTCAAAAAGCGAAAGGGCATACCGAAGAATTCATTGAGGAATTCAAGGAGTATGTAGAGGCTGAAGGATTCCTCCCTTCAATTGTGACAAAACAGGCCACTTTTGGAAAAAAAATGCCAAAGAGGACCCTCATCACGTAGGAGGAAAGTGCACTGCCAAGACACAAGCCTAAGAAGGATAGGCTAACTCTCTTGTTCTGTGCAAACGCCAGTGGGGATTTCAGTGACGCCCTTACTGGTGTATCACTCTGAATCTCCCAGAGTGTTCAAGAAAAACAATGTCATGAAGAATGAATTGCCTGAGATGTGGAAGGCTAACAAAAAGGCATGGGTCACGAGGCAAAATTTTTCATCGAGTGGGTCAATGAAGTGTTTGGCCCTATGGTGAAGAAATACCTCCTGGAAAATAACTTGCCACTCAAGTGCCTCCTGGTAATGGACAATGTTTCTGCTCATCCTCCAGGCTTGAAAGACTAATTGTTAGATGAGTTTAAATTCATCACTGTGAGGTGAATGTGCTTTCTATGGCAGAGGAGCTCCACAGTCATTCATGACTGACAACTGTGAAGCTGAAAGAAAAAGTCTAGCTGCAACTTGGCCCACAGCAAACCGTTTCCTATGTATTTTCCACCTTGTATTTTTGCTCCTTTTGCTGGGATGAGAAAGGCTTCTGCAGTGACATGTGCCCTGAGGACTGACTCACGTCCCCTGGAAGGGAAAGGCACCTTCTGGAAACCACACAAGTTCCTGGGCCTGTAAGTCAGATGAGTTTAAATTCATCACTGTGAAGTTCTTGCCCCCTAATACTACTCCTCTCTTCCAGCCCATGGATCAACAGTTCACTTCAAACTTCAAGAAACTGTACACCAAAACACTGTTCCAAAGGTGCTTTGAAATGACCTTGGACACTGAATTGACCCTAAGAAAGTTCTGGAAGAGTCACTTCAATATCTTCAATTGCATAAGACTTATAGATAAGGCTTGACAGGGACTGACTTCTGGGACAATGAACTCTGCATGGAGAAAACTGTGGCCAGAATGTTACCTTGAGAAGGATTTTGAAGGATTTGTGACTGACCCTGACGATCCTACACCTGTTGTGGAATCTATAGTGTCTTGAGGGAAGTCCATGGGCTTGGATGTGGAAGAGTTAGTGGGTGCCCACAGGGAAGAGATAACCACTGAGGAGCTGCAAGACTTTCAGCACGTACAGCAACAAACGGCAGATGAGGAATCAGAGGAGGAGGAGGAAGAGAGAGGGGATAGTGTGCCTACTTCAGTGATTAATGACATGTTTGCAAAGTGGAGTGATGTAAAATATTTTGTGGAGAATTATCACCCTAATAAAGAAGTAATCCATGTCTCCATGTTTAATGACAATACCTTGTTTCATTTTCAGCAAATCTTAAAGGGATGCCACAAAACAAATGTCTCTGGACAGTATTATCGTGCAACAGGGGTCCAGTGACTCTAAAGCTGGTCCTAGTGACAGTAAAAAACGAAGAGGGGAAGTAACCCCAGATTGTGCCAATAAAAAACGAAGAGGAGAAGTAACCCTAGACAGGTCCTTGATGCCTGAAATCCTTCTGGAGGGGGATTCCCCTTCCAAACAACAACCTCTCCTCTTCCCTCTCCCCTCCTCTCCATCTTCCATACGCTAACAAGTCTTCCATAAAAGTAAGAGTGATGTTAAATGCTCATTTTTCCATTTCATTAGTTATTTATATTTATTTCTCATAGTTTTCTGTATGTAAAACTATATTTATTCTCTATAAAACATATTTTTTGTATATTTTGGGGTGTCTGGAATGCATTACAGAGATTGGATTTACATTATTCCTTATGGGAATTACTGTTTCGGAGTTCGTACGTTTCAGACTTCATCAGATGTTCTAGAATGGATTGTGTACAAAATCCGAGGTTACACTGTACTTTATTACCACAGGAATGTATGTTTAACAGTTGACAGAGTTTAAAGTGATTTATAAATCTCATCAAGTCTAATACTGAAAGACTTGTTTTTTAAAGTATACTTCTAAAAAATTTTTTTACACTTACCATGACCATTTGCCTTCTTGGGTGCCGGCTCTTGTTCTCCATCAGAATCTGAATCAGAGTCGCTTGATGACGAGGAACTGCTGTTGCTCTCTGAATCACTAGATGACTCAGACATAAAACCTTCATCCTACAATAGAAAAGCTCATCAATGATTTAAGTAACTCTGAACATGAAAATAATTCACACATACTGTAAACTACAAGCATTATCATGATCTCATCCAATGCTCTGAGAAATTCTGCCACCTGTGTCTTTCTGTGTTTTATCTTCCATAAATCTCCACTCATCTCCAGCCTACCTTCTCTTAATTTTTATCAGAGTAAGTGCAAGTCTTCCAACTTTTCTGGTGTCCACAAGAACCCACCTGACTCCATCACATACTATTCTTCCATGGATTGTGCAAAGGACATGTCTAAGCCATCCCCCATCTCCCTTTCAACATTATTTCATCTACATATGAAACTTTTATCACTGCCCTCATGGTATCATTCCCAACTCTACCTGCCCTGTGACACTTAATATTCCCCTTAAAGTTTCATCTAAAATTGACATACACAATTCATGTCTATAATGCAATACAGATAGTGCTGGACTTATGTATACAGTAATCCAACTTCAACCTGTAGGAGTTTCAAGCTTTTTCTGCGTGCCCATTGTTTTATTTCCTTTTCCAATTTCCCACTACATTCTAACTCACGGCAACCCGTACTGAATATCATTGTCCCAACATATTTGCGAGATTCAACCTAATTTATCCTTTCTCCATCTAATGTTACTTCATCCCTTTGCTACTATTCTGTCTTCAATACTTCTGTTTTTCTTAGATTTATGCTGAGTCCAACCTCTCTAGATATAGATACAGTATTTAAGTAAGCTTTAGATCTCTTGTGTTATTGTCATGTTCCTTAACAAATCTCTCTAGATATAGACACACAGTATTAAGCAAGCTTTTGATATCTCGGGTTACTATCATGTTCCTTATTCCATGCATTCTGTAATTCATTGATTAAAATGCATTTTATAAATGTTAATCAATAATAGAAATGCCTGCATGTGATCCTGTCATAGCAATTACAGCTTTGGCTGCTTTATCAGCTTCTTCATTTCCTTCAATGACTAAATGGGCAGGAATCCAACATATTTCTACATTTTTTATTGCCTTCATATAATTTGTGAAGTAAAATTTGAATCTATTGCACTAGAGTATTTCCTGATTATAATTCTGAGGGGTTTCTATAGCACTTCTACGAGTCGTTAAAAATTACACAGTGTATTTCATACTATCCATGTAAGTTTGTGTGTTACAAATCTCAAGAAAAAGTGAATGATGATGACCTTGAAGAGCCTGCCACAGTATGAGGACAAATCTTCAAGTGGGTGCAATATTCCTAGACTGTCTTATTTATATCAATATTAAAGATCCACATCTCCCTCAAGCTAAAAAAAAATTCTAATTATTACATAACTGATTACCTTGGTGTTAGGGGCATTGTCATCAAATCCTAAAAGAGGCATGGATCCTGGTGTGTTCGAATTTGTGTTTGGACTCTTGCTCAGTGGAGACCTTGCATGCGGAGACGATTTGGAGGCCAAATTTTTGGGATGAGAAGGCGATGGTCTAGAATGAGAAAGGCTAGAGCCCCGAGATGGTGAGCTCTTCCGGGGAATTGGATCAAGTGGAGTTGTGGGGCGTTGTGTGGTCATCCGGCTGCTCACCTCTGGTCTGTATAAAAAGAAAGAGGAACCTGAAGGAATATTTACAGAAAGTAACTAACTTCTCCATCTTCTATGTTGTACTTATTAGCTCAAAATGTAGTTACAATCACCAGCAAGCCAGATGCATTCACCTGGACTATAAACAAAAAATAAATATATTTTACACTAAGACCTACGAAAGAAAACTGGTGGGCTTCTACTTATGGATCAGTTTATTAAACGATTTATAGATGCTAAACCTAAAATTTGTTTAAGGTACCTGACATAAAAATAATATGCAAACAACAGTAAAATATTTCCCTATTGTCAAGAGCTAATTCTAAGGGGCCAAATAAGGACTAGTGCTACAGCCTAAATATTTTAGCTGGAACACATTTCCATTAACCTGACTTTTGTCTCAATGAGTAAATTGTTTCAAAATCCTCTCCCTTAACTGTATGATATTTAAATACCACCCAAGATATTTTGAAACCTAATCCATTTACTAGTTATCAAATATCTAAAAATTATTTAAAACTTAACAAATATATATACAATTATTTGGATTTATTTATAAGTTATTTACATAGGATTAAACTCTATGAAATTTAAGCTTACAGGACACCTCTAAAACAAATCGTCCAATCTCATACAACCTCATTCCCTATTCACTGTACCTGCAAACACTGCTTAACAATTCTTTCTTTAGTTTCCTTGAACACAAAACATATCAAAATATATAGCCTACATTAAAAGCAATAAATTTGTTAAACCCTGCCCTGAAGTTCTAGTTTACAAAACAAAAATTAAAGATACCTTCAGTATCAAAACATAAAGCAACTGACCTTGTAGTTTTGACACTAACAGCCTGAGAGATTCGCTCTAAGACAATTTCCCCTGTACTGTGATCTATAATCAGGACACATTCTCTTGCAACTGGTTTGTGGTTGCCCTTGAAGACTGTCTGACTTGTACCAGCACCTTCCACATGTGGCACTGTTACCGTCACTTGATGGTTTCCTTCCACCAAAACAGTTCCCATTTTCTGCTTGTCCATACTAGCTGGTTTGAAATCATCTGAAACCAAAAAAAAAAAAAAGAACATTTGATTTCCAATTCGCTATGGTCTTTATAATCAAACCTTAAATTCAAATGCCCCTTGTTCTGTACTTTGTACAAGGGAAAAAACACTAACAGTTTGAGTAACAGCTGTGTAAAATTACTGTAGACAGTTACTGAATGCCTAACTTTCGGAATACAATAATCCCTCAATTATCAATCATCCAAACTTCACATATCCACACTCTGCCCATACCACACTTTTTTTCAGTGCTAACAAGCACAGTTTATGTATTTAACCTTACTAAGGCAATTGCAAATAAAATCAAACAGTGCAATGCTCAACAATATTAATCTTAGGTCTTTCAAGAAATTCATATTCTCCATATTTGACACAGTGAGTCAACCTGCCCAATGGTCCGTGCCAATTGTACCCATAAGAGATAGCACCAAATCAAAGCGGCACAGGTGTAAACTAAATCCACCTGTTAAGACTAAGACCATATAAACATAGAATCATCCTCTCTTTTCATCTATAATGATGGGTTTCTCAATAAAAATAGAGGCCTAATCCAAGGATTGGTTCATCTTTTATTCTGATGAGCCAACCCTTGAGGATAGGTCCACCAAAGATGTCCAGACCGTCTTCAGGGACACTCACGTCAACCACAACTCTCACAATTATAATACAAAACCCTTCCCAACCTTGATCCCTTCTCCCATTCATCTATGCAGTGAATTCTGACATATGTGGAAAAGTCCATGCTATTTACATCATATAGCACATGATATCAACAGCTGAAAGTAGTCACAGAAATTGCTCAACCTAGCAAGATGGAAGAAATACGAAAAAGATAGAATGTGAGAGAAAGAGAGGAGTGATATTCTGATTTGAAGTGGAAGAATCTCTTTTCATCCCACCCTGATCCCTCACTTTCAAATGAACAATAGGCCTACTAAAATAAAATGCTTATCACAAAAAACATACTGTAGCCTATTTCGCTTTCAGAAAGGGGGTAGTTTCTGATGTTTGATGTTACTTGGGGGGTCCAGGGGGGCAAAGCCCCTTTGGAGGTCAGGGCACAGTACCATAAGTCAGGTTAGGAAGGTGAGGTCTGGATAGGTCAGGAAATGGCATTCTAGGAAAGGTTAGATTTGTTTTCGTTGGTGGAAACTGTGTCTGTCGTTCTCAACTTGTCCCTAGATGGTTATTGAAAAGAGGCTGGTAAATGTTAAGGAGAGGGCAGCACAAAGACACCATCTATCAATGTAATTTCTTGACTGGAGAATGCAGAAAATGGTGTATACAATGCAGTGCAGGTGAGATAACCTGAGAAATTTACCAAAATAATGAAAAATAAAGCATCTATTATTTATATTTTTGCTTTCAACCCTGAGGGGCTAGTATTAAATACAGCAAAACGCAGAGCTGCCGCCATGTTCAGTACTACCAGCCCCTCGGGGATTATTGTAAAAACATCACCGTAAGATGTTCAGTTTCTCATTGTCTTTGTAAATTTCTCAAATTATCTCACCTACACTGCATTATATATAACCTTTTTTATATTCTCTGGTCACAAAATTGCATTAATACACAATATCTTCAAGCGGCCCTCTCGTTTACATTTACCAAGATGCCTAGCCTAAATAGAGGCTACCTTAATTTCAGCACAAAACTGTAGAAAGCAGAGTGAAGGGTTACTAGCTTACTTAGGAGGGTTCACGGGGGGCTAAGCCTCCCGGCCTGGTCAGGGAATGGAGTTCAAGGTTGGGTTGGGTAAAGGTAGCCCAAGTCTGGTTAGCCTAGGTTAGGCTATGTCCCCTCTAAAGTTGCCTGCTTGCTACAGAAATTCCCAGACCCCTTACTGCATTCCTACCCTCCCTGCTCACTACAGAAATTCCCAGACTCCTTACTGCATTCCTAACCTCCCTGCTCACTACAGGAATTCGCAGACCCCTTACTGCATTCCTACCCTCCCTGCTCACTACAGAAATTCCCAGACCCCTTACTGCATTCCTACCCTCCCTGCTCACTACAGAAATTCCCACACCCCTCACTGCATTCCTACCAACATACTTTTTGCAGTAAAAATGTAAATTTAATTTAAGTATACGTAGCCTTAGCTAGCCTGACTCTGGGCTAACTCTGTGACACAGGCTAAGCCAGCCTTGAGAATGTTGCTTGTTAGATTCGGGAACTCCTTGGGCTAGGCCTGAGAAGGCATAGCCTAAAACCCAACTCTGCGTTGGGCCCAAATTACAAAAACAAACCCCTTCTTATAAACACAAAACTGCAATAATTATAGCACGCTACAGACCGTGAAAATATGAACTCACATCTGATTGTGTGATAAGCCACTTCTTTGTTGTTTTTGTTAAATGTTTCCCCTAGCCGTAGTTCTTTGACTTGGCCGTCGACGCCTAAACGAGCAAAAGCCATTTTCAGAACGGAAGACCTCGAAATGGACAAAACGAGACCGCAACTGCAGTCGTGGTGACTAGAATTCGCGAGACGACTCAAAGTAGGGTTCAGCAGCTTTCACAAATTCACCCACACTGTAACTCTAGAACAGCTGGTGTTGCTCACGGTTGCTCTATTCAGTTGTCAACTCGCAAGCGAGCTGTTGGTAGCGTTTCTTATGGAAAAAATGTTTCATTGCCTCGTTTTCTGAGATATATAAAAGAATAGATATCTATTATATATTTTTCATCAATTGGAAATCCATTAATATTTATACATTATCTATATCATGATCACTTTAAGCATTACAGTACCATCCCAAAAATATCGTAGAGAGTATGAATTCTTATCATTCTTTGGAAGATCAGAGTAGCTAGTTTTTACAATTCATGCGAGGGTCTTTCAATGACGTAAACGGAAGTTTGTCTTGTTGTGGTTTTGTGTGAATCTGAATCAGTTTTATTTTCGATTCATGTGTCAAGGCTTATTTTGTTAGATTTAACTCTACTAAATACTTCAACAAATCAATTAATGCAATTTAAATAATATTTTTTTGCGTTTTATATGCGATTATGCTTCGGTGATCATTTGAAGAAGACGTGTAGTAATTAAACTTGCAAAATGAAATAGTGGCATACTTTTTTGTTTGTAATAAGGATGTTATTCTTGGCATTATATCCTTGAAACCTTAACATTATTCTAGAAAGGTTTTCTTAATTTCAATTGTACTACAAAAATATCATTCTGCTGCCTGACTTCACTTCGATGACAGGGTCATTTGGTCCCATCAACTTCACTTGCATAAACTGTTTTAATTGTTTACCAAATTACCAGATTTAAAACCGGTCCCAGTGCTTAATGGCTTGTCTCAATAAATGTCCTGAAGTTTTGTTCTACAAAGCATTAGCTCTAATTTGAAATCGCTAACTCTTTCTCCTCTCTAAACTAAAATTACTGTAAAGTAGGCCATCGTATCCTGTGTTACCTAAATAGCAGTTTCCGAGAAATATAACGCAAACAAATTATATCCCGTACAGCAAACAAAATAACTTTCTCATCGCCAGAGAGTCTTAGATGGTCCTCGTAAGTCAATTACATTCAATTCACTCACAAATGTCACAGAGGACAGTTTCGAAACCCAGCACAGAAAGACAGACAGAATGAGAGAGAGAGAGAGAGAGAGAGAGAGAGAGAGAGAGAGAGAGAGAGAGAGAGAGAGAGAGAGAGAGAGAGAGAGAGAGAGAGAAGGGGGGGCCTTCAGTGTGTCGGAAAATAAGAGTACGGAGGAGCATTTATTCTATATATTTCAAAATAGAGATAAGAGTAACAAAACGGATCATATGAGAAAACAAAGAGAAATTTATAGTTTTCCGAGGAGGGTAAATTCTGTTGTCCATAGTTACCATTTGGATAAGATGATTATAGACAAAGAACTACATTATGATGCAGAGACTACATAGATGTTCTGAGGTGAATAAATCCAAGTTTAAAAATCTTGTGCAGATCAATCATTAAAACAATTTTCCTGGGAGCACAGAGAAAGGCAAGTAAATTACTCTAAAGGAACTGTGAGTTTTCTGTCAGTCCTAAAGCAAGGCTAACTGTCATAAAGATTATCTATATGCTGTAGGTATGAAATGAGCATACATTTCCAAAGTGAAAAGATAACAGTAATTATGATACTGATCTTTATTGCAATACTATAACTATTTGCGTCCTTTTCTGCCGTCGCTCATATTTTTGTTATTGATGTTTATTATATTAGTACCAAGTGAATCAACATACATTCACTCTTATTATATAAAACCCCCCAACCACACATTTTGGTATACGTACTTATGTACAGTACGTAGTAGGGGCTAAAAGTTAAGTATATTTTAGTTTAACCAGACCACTGAGCTGGTTAACAGCTATCATAGGGCTGGCCCAAAGGATTAGATTTATTTTACGTGGCTAAGAACCAACTGGTTACCTAGCAATGGGACCTACAGCTTATTGTGGAATCCGAACCACATTACCGAGAAATGAATTTCTATCACCAGAAATAAATTCCTCTAACCCTTGCAAGTCTGAGAAAACGTATACTCGATTTTATTTAACCTCTATGGACTAGACTGAACACTGGACATTAGCTCAATGCAGTGTTCCTTTTTTAAATGTAGGACCCAATTTTCATAAAATACATAAACCACAGGTTCTGTTGAAATGGAGTACGTGGACACGAACTCAATAATTGCAATAATTACCTGTTCACCGACTCATTTGTACAATTGTGTACCTTCGTGCTCCCTAATCACTGCACATTACATAAAAAATCCCATTGAAAAAATACTAAAATATTCTCCTTTTTCTTTTCAGAATACTAAAATGTGGGGAGAAAAGCATGCTGGCCTTGCTAGTATAACAGAAACTCAGGAAATTTTGAATCAGGCACTTACTCTCCACTGGGTCACACCCATGGCAAAGTTCAGTGAACTTTCAAGGTACTTCCTTTCTGGAATTAGTTGGAAAATTTTTAAATATGTTCACAACATTCACTTGGAAATCTAGTTTTACCCTGTGAACAAGGACAAATGTTTAAATTTTGAGAGTAGTTTTCATGCAATTATTTTTTTTAATTCTCACAACAATTACCTGAACAGGTAACATTAAATTCAAATGATTCAATTTTTCTGGATTATCCAAACACATGAAGGAAGAAGAAATTAAAGAGGTTCAATAGTATAAATATTTAATACAAATTCTGTACAAATATATACAATATAAGGATATATATCACAATAATTCAGCACTCTCAACAACTTACTGCTTCACCTGCAGGGCCACCAGAGTACTCAAATAAAATCCCCAAAGTAAAATAGCTTCAAAACTCAAAATTCATTAATATTTAGAAAACAACTCAACACACACTACTTGCCATCATCAACATATTGAATGGAAACTACAGTAGCAGTTTATTTGGAAAATTACACAACACTTTAAGGGTAAAATTACAATTCTGACTGTCTACGGATATGGAACCAGCATTTCATGTGTATATTAATTGCTAATTCATTTTGTAAACTTTGGACTGAAAACCAAATTAGTCCATATTTATTCACCCGGAAAGTTTTAACTGGCAAAATTGCAAAGACATCAGTCTCAGATTATTTATAAATCAATATAAAAACTCTGGCTACTCCACCATGATGGTTGAAGTGGGATTAGTGCTGTCTACGAGCATTGCCAAACTTGTCATTCTAATGGAAAGGCAATGAAAAAAGGAAAGCTCTTTGAGGACTAGACTAAACAAATGTAACAAACTGTAATAAATATAAGCAGTTTCCAATGTTATTGCCTTAATTCAAAACAATGTGTAAAGTGGCACAGCTATTCCCATATCTTGGGTCACCTGTCTCCGTCAAGGACGGGTATCTAATAAACTGCCTGTGTCATTAAGAGCCTTAAACCCTTTTCCATTACAGACTATCAAATCTCACCATGAGTCATACTCAACACAAGAGATTTACAATAATTTGAAATTTTTAAAATCTACTTGACTTTATTCAGATTTTTGAGCTCTTTCCTTGATAGAACATAAATGAGAAGTGTTGTTTTGCCTCCCAGTAAAATTAGGCAATCCAAGAATTTTCTCTACATGGCACTAAAATGGAAAACCTTTGTTTGTTGGCCAATTCCTAATTTGAGAACCTAAAATAGTAATACAAAACTAGGCCTATAATGAATTCACAGATGTGGCACCACAAGATGTTAGCGGTGACCACAAATCAACCCTCACGATAAAATACAATGAACATACTGTAAAGTAATACCATGGACAAAAATTTTTGGAACTACTAGGTGGCAATCATCATAAATGAGGTATTATGATAACTAATCACATACCTGAAAGTAATTTAGTGGCCACGTAACTGATATTTCAGCAACTGAAAATTACAGGATCTAAAGATTTGTGAATTTTTTTGTTCCATACAAATAAAAATAATGAACACTTGAAAAGTTGTGTCTTTATTGCTAAAACTTGGAGGCTGAGATGCAAATGTTCTCATTTACCCAGTCTGAAGATGGAATACAATTCAAATGCAGTATCACTTCATATAGAACAAATCTTTGTCAACATACATGCGTCTCAAATACAAGATGTATCTACCTGGACAGAGTTCACCAATATCATTTCTATCCCACAATGTCCATTTGTACCTCATCAATTTCATTAAGAAAACTAAAAATGAGAATAGACTTGCTCTGCCCTTATCCAATGAAACTTTCTTTTCATCATTATATGACCTTATTCGGGGTATAGAGCCTACAGTGTACATACCCTGTGCATCATATTGCAGATATTACCAAATGTTGACTGTTAGGACCTCACAACCTCAACATTCATTACTTCCTTCCACTCAATCTTTATCAGTTCCCTGAAGTCCTTTTCCACATATTTATAAAATCTCTTTAATTCTGCCCTTCAACAATTTCACCTCTCACTTGAAAACAACCTATTTTATCTTCATCACCGTCATTAACTAAATTTAGGCATGACAAAACCTGAACCAATTTAGTAATGGTTTTACAGTAAATTGATAGCACAAGATTTGTCCTTCAAGATTCGAACTCAAGAACAGGTATTCGCAATCTTATCCTCTTCTGTGATGGCCATAAATAGATGGGACTGAAGTTATTTAATTCTGTGACCTACTAACTGCTGTGTCATTACCATCCCCCTTACAACAAAGTACTGCATGCATAATTTACAAATTGACAAAATATTGTATGAATCCATATTTTGATCTTACAATGGTCTACATATTTTCCATGTCAGCCTTAGAAATGTTAATTACCTGAATCTTTTTTTACAATACATCTGTAATAATTCAACTTAATGAAATTCCCAAATACTAGACAAATAATTTAATTACACAATTTAACCGTAATTTCTCAATTATTTCAAATTAAAGAATGCAACCTAGATTCCCAGTAAAAATAACTAGTTACAACTAACTCTATTATTATCTGCTCATACAGCATCACCTATAATTACAGGGCAGTACATTCACATTTTGGTAGAACTGGGACAAGTTTTCCACTTCTTATGGTAAGCTTGGAAAGGACAAATTATCCAAAGGAACAATAAATGACATCAGTCCCAACTACATATGACCATCCAAATGGAGAAATTAGCATTATGAAAAGTATCATAAAACATTTTCATACGAATAAATGTTAATGGAATGAACTCGTCAACACAGGGAACAACCAATTGTGATGAAATGTTCATCAACTTTAAATAAATTATGAGGCACACATCAGTGCATGGCCTATTGAAGTAGATTTAATCAAATTTGAAAATATGGGAAACTGAAATGTATGAAAGAAACCTGGTTTTCTAATTTATAACAACATCAACAGTAACTAAAGCACAACTACTCTACCTATTTATGGCACCAATAAACTAACCAATACGGAAAAAATCTATAGTAGCACCAACACAGCAGTTTTAAGACTAACCATTTTAACATACACTTGTACAAATAAACTTTTATGTCATAGTAAACAATAAACAAATCTAGAATATACAGTAGTGTAATTTAGCCGAAGAATTTCAGCATTTGTGGTAAAACCATGTAACTTCCAAAAACCTAACAAACAAAGCAAATGGTCCAGCCCTTCATCATTCATAAATCACAAGGCTTCAAAAAATCATATATCTCAGTCAATTCATATTCATACTTTTCTTCATTGTAGGAAACAACATGACATGATTTTTCACCCCTAGCTAAGAAACAGTCAAGTATACATGCACGGAAGGGATAAATGTATATAGAAAAGGACTTGGGAAAGGTAAGGAGAAAACAGAAAATGATAACTGATTACAGAGCCATGAAAGATAAACAGATGTGAAAGTGGCAAAATCCACTGAGTAGATTCTATTCGAGATATGCTACAGCTAACAGTATTACACTATATGTCCAATTTTTATATTTTTACTTAAAAAAAGTGAATGCTTAATAACTGTACAGCACTTGCAAAACGTACAAAACTGACAGCTCTAGAACCATACTTTCAAAATGTACATTATTAGTTTTTAATTCCATTATAACACAAATTCAAGACACTTGATCTGGGGTAGAACAAAATGCAGCGGATTTGCCAAACAAAACAAAACAATGTTTGCCTTGGCTAAATTAAGACTGCAAAGAATTCAAGCAGAAATGTTACACGTATGACTGAATTATGTCCCCTTAAATCTTACGTAGGAATATGCTACTGCCTGTGATACAATAAAGCCCGGAACGTTCTAATTTTAACCTAAGTCAGCATTTCTATGGTAACATCTTTTTCTGCAAGGGTTAAAGCTTTTTCTTCGCACAATCACATTTATCCCATAGTAATCTTGATGCTTCACAGCCATCTCTAAATTATCACGATCAAATTCTAAAGACAGTAATATCTGATTGTCCACTGTATGAGTATTCAGGATTTTCAAAGTTCAGCCTCTGTTTAAGCGCGTTCTCTTTTTTTACCTAAAAGGCTGCAAAAAAAAAAAAAAAAAAAAAATTGTGGGTTCTTGGAAAAACAAATGTTTGATTCAAAATCTCCAGCAACAAGTCAAGCCAGCTAAAGAACTTGACTTCAATCAGAGAAACTGTGACTATAAAACACTTGCTATAATCACAGTGCGTAAAGAATTTTTCACATACTGTATCAGACTGATGCAAACTGTAACTGCCCACTGGCTATGCATATTACTTGCACTTGTACCAATTTCCCCTTCTCTGTAATAAGAATCTTAAATTCTTGAACATTTCTATGATTATAATTAAAATAGATTTTTGCCTTTATAACAAATATGGCGTTTAAAGTTTAAGTGTCATCATTAGCATCACAGCCTTGAGACAATGAAATAAAATTGGTTAAATTCTACCTTAGAAATCAAATATTGAGCAACACCAAATTACAAGGAACACAATTTCAATCTTAACAAATATTAAAACTTGCAAAACAACAACTATTCTACCAACGTCCGTAAAACACTTCGATGGTTGTCCAACATCCTTTAGATTAATTACCCTAAAATACTAATTTTTTACACATTTAGCCTAAACTTCTGCCAATAACATTAATTTGTCAAGGTTCCCATGTTTTCAAATTCTCCAAGTAACTTTCAACAACAGACTACAGCTATTTGCTTGATATTAAGCTGGATTTAACACAACTGCCTCAACTCAACATTTCTATGAAGCTTTCATGTCCACTCACGCCAAATATCTAAACCCAAGACTACAATTACCACATTGTGCAATGTTGGTTACATCTTTTAGGTGTAAAATCTGTTCCCTTGTTGTGTATTTTAAAACAAAATACAAAATTTAAAATCATATCTATATACATAAAATAAAAATTCTTAGACCTGAAAAAAAAAGTTTCATCTACAGAAAACAAAGTTCACGTCTCTCACTGCATTATACAAATGCATAATTCTTTACTATAAAAATTATTTAGCTAGATGAAAACTACCGCTGGGGGCCTGCATGGACAAATTCAGAACTGGCTTTCCCTACGTAAGAATCAGGCACTCGGAATAATGCTTGCCCTACTCTAACTTTCTGTCCAGGTTCGACACATACCTTAGTATTTTTTGGAGCTTCAAAAATAAGCACAAGTGTAGATCCTAAATTGAACTCTCCTAAAGCTTGCCCTCGGTTTAATTGAATGAGTTTAGATGAGAAGTGTGCATCAAAGAATTTGTTGTTGTTCCATTTCTTTTCATTAGTTTTCAACATTTTATCAAAGTACACTTTTATTGACCCTACATTGGTGGCCCCAACAGCAGTCATTGAATAGAACCCATGGCACCATTCCCCAACATAAGTAACTCGTTCATTCAAGACAAACAAATCCCTAATCCATCCAGCAACTGATGGATTGACGCTTAACAACTCTCCGGGAAAATGGCGGCGAAATTTCACCTGCCAATCAGCAGACGAGTGGAAACGATGGTAATCTCCTGGAGCCAGATAAATCACACACTGGTAGAGACTGTTCTCACTGTTTGATAGGCAGCTGCGATGGAAGCACTCGTCATCGTCTTTCTCGACTACCATGGGTCCTCCCTTGCTCCAACAGTTGGGTCCCAAGAACTTTCGCAGAGAATATGAAACACCCTGCAACAATACAAAACATATATAAACATACAGTACTTCCTAAAACACTGCAGGCATACAGACTGTATTTCTAATGGCTCACAATTGTAAAAATGAAATTCATTATACAGTAATTTGGACCTAGGAAGATGATGATGTACGTCTCACTGAAAAATACATACTTTTCATGGTACAATGCTGGTTTTCATGTCATATTTAACCAATTAGTTGTTTTGGATTAAATAGAATTATGATATTCAGGCTCCACGTCTAAGCTTTGGGGCACTTTTAGTCATTCAGTGCTTTAAATAAAGAGGAATAAATATACAGTACAAGGTAAAATTCATGTCAAAGTAAAAATAATCATCTAATTAGTGAAAAAGCATGTACTCTGAAAGGTACAAACACTACAATACTGGTGATAGTGTAAAATGTTTACATGCTGTGTATTTATTACTTAAATACTGAAAGATCAGAAGTACAAGTATGAAAGATGTGGACGATTACACATAAATACTGTACTCCCAATAGCATTCTATCCCCTTGTTACAAAAAGCAGTTCTGTGATAACAAGCTCAAGCAACTAAAGTTCTCCCAAACTAGGTTATGAATTACTTTACACCATTAGTTAGACCAACCAATAATCCAGTTTTCATAATGTGCAATGCACAATCACAGAAAAATAACACACTTTTATTTCTTGTTACATTAAAATGCCTAGATGATAAGATATCCAATTTGCATATCCACTGCACTAGCAAACTCGGGCCCTTACTTTGATTTGATCCAAAGCTCCACAGTCAACTGTACCAAATGACAGTAATCTTCCATCAGCTGGACTCACTACTGCAGCAGAATTATCAACTGGACGCACACCTTCCTTGAGTGATCGCCGAAATAATTCTGAGAGACATCTGTATTTCCCTAGATCTTCTACTTCAGCTTCAGCCATATTGCAGCCAAATGCTCTAACGTACAGGCCAAGAACAGACTTTCTTGACCACTCTGGTAATTCTAAGCCTGAAACATTAAGCCTACTAAGAGAAAATACAGCAATAATGTCTGCATGAGACAGCAATGTTATGTAAAAATGATTCATTTTAATGCTTTTGGAAGCGCTATAAGACCTTATAACATACAATTATATAACTTTTTAAGAATAAACGGAAATGGGGGTCAAGCAATGAGAGAGAGAGAGAGAGAGAGAGAGAGAGAGAGAGAGAGAGAGAGAGAGAGAGAGAGAGAGAGAGAGAGAGAGAGAGATAAGATGTTCAATCATGAACAAAGGCTGGAAAACGTATAAATTTTGTTCAATTTATAGCCTTACAGGAATAAAAATTTACTATAGAGAGTAGAAACATTGGTAATAGAACATGGCTAAAATTGTATACAAAACATGAACTGTTCATTATATCAGAAATTTAGAACTGATGGTAAAGACCACATATCTTTCAAGTTTTTCATTATACATAACTTAGTTTATAATGTGTTTGGGCAAAAAATGACTGCTGATGTGTTAACAATGTCTTTAAAAAAAGTCAATCATTTTTCTTACCATTAACCCATCCCCAGGCTCTGCTAAAGTACCTCAGAGGTAACAGCTTGTATGCCTGAACTTCCCACTCATCAGCCAAACAGTCGCAAGGCTCTATCTGACCAAGTTTCGCTGCCTCCCGTTTACGGGTGTGCCTGTATTGCTGAAAGGCAATGAGGGCCAGGCCTACACCCACAGGAAGAGGAGTCCAGCGTAGAGAGCGCAGATAGTGCTTGAAGCTAGACTGGGCCATGATGTCGGAGTCAAAGAATACTGGAAAAGGAAAAATCATTGTAAACTTCTTTTCTAATACAGTAAACTCTGTACGTATATAGGAAACAGTAAATTCACATAAAGTATCTTCTAATCAAATACTGTGGCAAAGTCAAGACAGTTAAATTAATTTTGTGACACTTTTTCTCTTTACTCCCTGAAGCTAAGAAAACGATGTAGCCTACCCATTCTTCATAAAGTGAGTTCTCTAATAGTTTATAAATATGGCATCCAATCTAAAACAGTGAAACATGCATTTTACTGATATTTTTTCAAGTGATTCGGATGAAATGGATAATTTCCATACTAAATGCTTGGATAACCTAATACATTCCTTATATTTAATGAAGTTGGGGACCCCCAGTGAAAAGCCATCCTTTCGGGTCAGGTTAAGTATGGCAAGACCCAGTATCCATTCAAAAACTTCGGTTTTCCACTAGGGAGCCCACATTACCATTAGAAAAAGGGGTTTTAATGGGTTACTGTAACTACATGTTTCCAGTGGAAATATTAAGTTTCTCAAAATCAAAAACTATCAGAAAACCCATCTTTACCAATTTTGGAACGAAGAGTAATAGTACATATCTATCAGTGTGGAAAAGTAGCCTATCACTTCCTTTTCCATGAAAGGCTCTCACAGACTATGGAACAGTATTTTCATGACAAAGGCAAGGGTATTATTGTACTTTATATCATCATCAGCTTGAATGTTTCTGACATTTGTTTCATTAGCAAATTAATACTTTTCACGACAGTGGGCCACAATCTTATATCCCAAAATTTGGGGGGGGGGGCATTGTGGGAAAGCAAGGCTTTTGGGTGGGAGGAAAATACAAATGTGAAATGCAAGTATATGAATCCCACTGATAATTCTCATTCAGATTAAGTTAAAAGAATATTTTTAAACTAACACCATGAACTACGATAAGGACATGATGCCCTAGGTTAGGTTAGGTGTGGTTGCTTAAGATGCTACCTATCATTATTATTCATTTGCAGTACCCTAGGTTTGACTAGGTGAGCTACAGCATCCTAGATTAGGTTAAGGTGGGGGGTTGCCCTGTGGCTAGCTTACATAAAGTTAAATCAATCCTTATATTTTACTCGTTTAACGTTTTACCAACACAAAAACCATTTTCCCTGAATTATGGGATTTAAGAGTGTGGTCCACTACCTTTAAAAGTACTTATGAGACAATGGTGACAGTGGGTTCACGTGGTCTGGCCTAAGCTACCCCTTAACTGCTAAAAAAATGAACGCCAGAAACATTCGGGCCACATTAAAGTTCGGACATGGAATACGGTAGAACTCAAAATGCAATAATTGTTCCAGAGCTGTAAAACAGACTAAATTCATTAACTTATAATTGGTTAATATCCCTCCAAACGAGCTCGTTACAAATAGGGTAGCTTGTACCTAGCTGCTTACAATTTCCGGGGTGAATATACATTACTTTTCATGCTGGCCTCTCTTTTTATGTTCTTAATTACGTCTAAGCTTTGTATAAACTCCTAATGTAAAAATGAAAGCATGTCAATAAAAAACAACCTAATGTTCTTACCAATATATACGCTAACAAATTTTATAGGCCTCTTCTGCAATATCAAGCACGTTACGTTACGTTTATACAGTGGTTCTACCTCACAGAATATACAACAACAACAACAACCACATTTAGTAAAGATTCTCACATTTTAAAAAATTATATTGTGATTTATTGAAAAACTAACGCACAGATTATAATTCTTTTGATATTTCATTTAAATTATTAGTGAGAAAAAACACTGCAATACGGTAAATATCTTTGGCAAGTCTGAACAGTATTCTATTTTACCAACTCCGTACAATTCTTAATGTACCAATCAGTTTCCTTTAAGTAGAAACTTGTAAAATGTAATCCACCCGTTACGAAAAATTGGGTCAGCCAGGGATATCGGGGTATAAAATTTGGGCCAAAGGCCCAGTGCTGGGACCTATGAGGCCATTCGGCGCTTTAAAGTTTTAAAACTATTGTTAGGAGGGGGTGGAAAGTAAGAAGGAAGAAAGAGAAGAAGAGTGGAGGTACAGCAATAGGAATGAAAACGGTTGCGGGTAGGGGGAGGAGGGACGCTGTAAAGTAATGCCTACAGAGCAGCGAATGAGGTACACTGACGGCACTGCCCCCTTACAGAGAATAACGGGATATCTCAAGAGGCAATAAACTCAATTATTTAAAGTGCCGGTCTGGGCGAGGGAACAAGACAGGACATAACTAGAGGATTTCAACACAAAAAGGGAAATGGGAAGTAGGATGGTGTATAAAGAAAAGTAAGCTACTGTAAAAGGGAATTTTTTTATCACAGCTAAGCAGGTACCACGGGGTTTTGTATGACACTGAATACAGACCAAACTAAAAGATTTGTAAAATCTATTTGCAAAGAGAAAAGGTTTATTTAGGCAGTTTAACAGAAATTAAAAAGGAACTTGATAATTATTTTTTTTCTTAACAGAAACTCATCAAACATCAGATGGGTTAACATTAGGTAGAAATTAAATATGAGAGGGGGTAGGGACGGGATACTGGTATTGCTCGTAAATGGTGACGGCATGCAACCAATGAAGATATAACATGAAATAACCATAATCAAACTGAATGGCAAATGCTAATCATACATTCCCATTTTTATGATTATATTATCATGCATCTAAGCTCGAATACATTAGATAAAAACGGGGACAAATCATCAAATCAAAGCCTGAATGTAAAAAGCTTTTGAGGTATTTAACTGAACCATGGCAGTACTAGCTTTAGGAGACGTTAAGACAGTAGGTTTTTTTTTTATAACAAAACTCAGATTTGGAATTTTTTAAAAACTGAATCAGGGAATAATGATTTACATTGCTGAACGAAGATCATAGACGTAAATTAAATGTATTAAACTTTCACGAAATGGTGATAGACAAGGAAAAAATCTACATTTGATGCCTCAAATCACAACCAAATTACCATTAATTTTGAATATAAAACAGTAAAAATAAATATAGGAAAAAAAGATGAAGACTGGATGTGGACATTAAAATTTAGAAGTGATAAGAAGAAAAGAAGGAAAAAGTGAGGCCTAGAGATGAAGAAGAAGAATAGTAACACTATGATATTAAATATAACTCAGAGAACATGGACAGAATTCAAGCAATGAAGAATATAACTCCTCTAGAGATTGACTTAGAAAATAAGAGGAATAATTTAAAATGCACAAACGAAAATGTCAGATAAAGACCCAAAACTCGATAATCTTACATATTCAGCTAAACAGGAAACTTTTATCAATCTTGATGAAAAAAATGGAAGAATACTGATTAACCATCAACCCTGTATGAAACTTCATAACTCGAACAAAATAAGAAATGGAAAAGTTGCTGAGAACTGAGAGTATGCATGAAGATTTCACGAGCTACAAAAACGTACATTAAATTCACATTAAAAGTGGTGAATGTGAAGTGTGGCACTTAAATGAGAATCTAAATTTTTAAAAATAAAAAATATATATATTGGAAATTGCACTGGGTAGGCGATAAAAATGAGTGATGTGGCAGACATCAGTAATAAAGTGTGTCCAGGTGATAGTTAAAAAATAAATAAATAAATATATAAAGGAAGCCAGAATCGAAAATTAAATTTCAGTAAATATACGACAGTTTTGTTACTGATATTATTTTAAGAAGAAATAATGCGTTGCGACTAAATGACATTTCATGAATGCGAAAATGTTGAGGGTATATTTTTATTTTTAGTACTTTTTTTTTTTATTTTGCCCAGATTACAAGAAAGAGTGAAGTGAAATACTTTGAATTACATAAACCATATGAAGATGGAAAGCATGATGTTGGTAAACTTTTATTGAATGAAGACAATTAACAAAAAAGAAATACAATATAAGTGAAAATGAAGAAATGAATAAAAGAACGTGGCTTAAAAAATGCTATCACATAAAAAAAAAACTGAGACGACATTGCAACACAAGCTCCAACCGGAACTTAAAGCAGATAAATTCAATTTATAAGATGCAAAGAACAACCCCAAAAGCTGGATTTGCTCTTCCGGTGTAACGAATTATTCTCCTAACAGAAAATTCAGTTTTTCTCAGAACGTTCTTCTTTGTACAACTGAGTGAAACGTTTTTCGTCTGATCAATGACTCTGTCCTGATGTCACCGGCCGTTTCTAGTTCAGTATGGTTCTTGCTCTGATCAAGGATATATAGACTTCTACGCCACAAGAACTGGGGGCTGATTTTCTTAGTCTACGAGAATCATCGATTGATTTTCTGAGTCCTTCAAATACATCATACCCGCTTTAGTCTAGTTTCTTTCGTGAATAATCTAACCTGCCTCTTTCTAGGGCGTAAAAGTCTAGCATTACTTAATTTACCCAAGTAGGGCGGTCGATGACATTTCTATCAAGAATCGAACAAGATTTGGCCAAGCATTCCCGTCTGGGCATTTTCGACTTGGAAAAGATATATTAGTGTGCGACTATTGCAAGGTGGAGCAAATCATTGTCCATAAAAATCTGTGTATGTCTGTGAGCTTGTGTGCGAGCAATTTTGATTACAATGAACGTTTTGAAGAAGCTGGTTACGCGCGAGCACAGGTTTTCGCTAGTATGAGCAGCTCGTAATGGGATGAGTGAGCAAAAGCCTGTTTAACTGGATTGACCTTTGTTATTTGTGCATTACTACATCATCGTGATACGCATATTTCGCCATGCCAAATATTATTATTATTATTATTATTATTATTATTATTAATTTCCATTTGGAATAGGCCTACGGACGTGTCCGTCAAAGATTCCCCAAATGCAAATATGACAAAAACATGGTAAAACTGATGATCAGTAAAACGCTGATGAAACATTAAATATTCTAGAAGTACTCAACAAGAAAATAAATATAAACAATTAAAAATACATGAAAACAATGAATGCAGTGACAAGACGCATTAAGAGTCTCCCGTAGGCGTAAACTCAAGAGCACCAACACTGCAAACCTTATTTTGAAAACGTACATGGGCCCGCCAGGGAGGGAATTATCCCTGAGGAGGGCTGTACATAAAACCAAACAAAGTGAAACAAAGTGAAGGTTAAGCAGGCCTTATGTTAGCATCGGCCCTTGCACACGGTGAGTGACGCTAAAACGTTGAAGTGAACGCAAGATCTGGTGTGGAACTCTAGACTGTCTATCCATCGGAGACCACCTATTTATGTACCGGTAAGTTTTGAACCGCTACTTATTCAAATACTCAAACCCAAACACATTTCCATGCTTCAAAACGTAGCTAAAATAAAATCTAGCTGAAATATGAAAACATGCATATTTAAAAATCATCACGATTGCGGTCATGGCTTGACTTTTAAGACCGAAAATGTCAGTTCTAAATTTGAAAAAGGAAAAAGTATTCAGGTCAACGGTCTGAACGAATTCTGGAACTCTTTATAACGGGTAATACGATAACAAGTGAAATGTTCAGATAAGGGTGGTTATCTGTGTAAACAATAAAGAATAAAAGCTGTGTCTTGTGAAACAAAGAAAACTGTTGAGTCTAATGTTTCTGCCTGCGACAACAGTGTTGCATGTAGGTGGTTGGGAGTATGTGTATGATGCAAATTAAGGAGATTAATGCTTACGTCATTTTACATGGCGTTTGCACACATATACCTTTATACGTACACATATATGCATGCATAATACTACTGCTACAACTGCAATATATAAACTAAGTTTATAGACCAAATGCGGGATGTCATGGCTGCAAAAAAATAACAGAAAATCTAACTGGCATTGCTGTAAGGAGGGAGGGTGATTGACTAGTTGAATGAAGTACAAATAGATGCTTCAAATCCTTTGACTGTAGTTGCAAGAGTTACTTACTAGAGGGAAATATCCAGTTTTCGGTTAAATATCTTGGTCCAAATTGGTGATATTCTACGGGAAGGCATGGAAGGAGAAGAGTAACGTCCATTAAGTCAGTTTTTCTCAAATTGGGCTTTGCAAAAAGGATTATCACGGGTATTTTAAAATGACTGACGATAGTGCATTCAAGTCATAAAGTGAGAGAGAGAGAGAGAGAGAGAGAGAGAGAGAGAGAGAGAGAGAGAGAGAGAGAGAGAGAGAGAGAGAGAGAATTCTAGATATTGTACTCAGTTTCAAGTCAACGTTGGGACGGATCGAAGGTCTGCTAACTCTATGGGGGAGGCAACTTTGAGCTCCAAAGTGGTGAGGACAGGAACAATGTGGTTAAATTCTTTATAATGTTGAAACATTACCAGAACTACTACTTTAGGCAGCCACCATTAATTTCATCGCTCTCACATTTCAAACTTATTAGATATTCTAAGAGATTTTCATCTTAATTCGATCGCAAGTGTCATTTCATTTTAAAAAATAATCTCGCAAAATCATCATATGAAGTTATATAACTGAATATCATCTCAAGAACACACACACACACATATATGTGTATATATATATATATATATATATATATATATATATATATATATATATATAGAGAGAGAGAGAGAGAGAGAGAGAGAGAGAGAGAGAGAGAGAGAGAGAGAGAGAGAGAGAATGACAATATAACATTAAAATTCTCGTACAAATGGTTAAAAATATTTTATAATTATCGCATAAACTTGATAGCAGAAGTCCTCCTGCTATCAGGCATGCATTATATATAAATTACACACACACACACATATATATATATATATATATATATATATATATATATATATATAAACATATATGTATGTGTGTGTACACGTCTGCGGGATCACTAAATATCGGGATGCATTTAACTCTTAAAGTAACTCCAGGAGTCTCTCTCTCTCTTCTTTTGGCTTAATCGCTAAGGAATACACACACACACACAAACAGGTTTTTCCAGAACTGTCTCCGAAGCCCCGTATGTGGATCGGCATATCAATTACGTCATTCAGTGGGTGGAGCTTGCGGAGAGAAAATGAGTCACAACAACGTGTCTCCTGTCCGTTACATGACAGATGTGGAGAGAGAGAGATTCGCTTTCATTTGAATGAGCCTTAGTGAATCTTTCAAGAATTACGAGAACCATGTTGTAGTCAAGTTGTTGTTGTTGTTGTTGTTGTTGTTGTTATTATTATTATTATTCAAAATTAGCAAGATTTCTTATGGAAATAAAACTAAAATTACCATTAACTTGCAAAACATGTTTCGACCAAACAGAAGCATTATATCTGAAGGAAACAATAACAAATCAAGATGTAAGGACCAAAAATATTTGCACACAGGAGCAACAATGCAAAGCACTGGTTCATGGTACTTAAAATACTCCGGAGCAAAGTACTGTGGCAAAAATGATTCTGCTGCTCAACGAAGCGAGTAGCACGCACGCACATATTCTCGACATTCGGAAAGTAATTCAGGTATTGTATTTTCGCCTTGGGGTGGACGATAACGATACGCATCGTTAGGTCAAAAGTATTCGACTCTTTAGATGAGAAAAGTATAAACTAAAGTTTGACAGCTATTCGTTGAAACTGAAGAATCGACTGTCTATTGTTTGAATAACCGCAAGTTGCTGGTGTCAGGTAGCACGCTGAGGTTGTAGTAAAAAAATTATCTTTGTTTTTGGTTGTTACGTAGTCTTGTGTGGTTTACTAGTACCAGGAGAAGCAGAGAAGGATTTACAGTTACAGGCCTACACACGTGTACCAGGAAACGCCAAGAGGAATAAACTATAACAATGATATATGAAGTAGACGAAAGGGAAAAAGCATTGTGTGCCAAAATAAAAAAAAATAGACATCACTCTTCAGAAAAGAGGGGAAAAAGAACGAATCCACACTACTTATAAAATTTATATATATAAAGATAAGCCAGCCACTGATTTCATTTCCTTGCCTCAGTGGAGACAAACTTTTCCTCTTCGTTGTTACTTGAGTCGTGTAATTTCCCGTAAGCTCTCTCTCTCTCTCTCTCTGCCTTAGATTTTCCTCGTCTGATGCTTAATAATGAGCTGTGGGTACATCTTTGAGTGAGACCATTCGAAAACCAATCAGTCAATCAGAAGCAAATTTTCAGCAATAGTTTTTTCTTTCACATTACATCAGTTAAACGTATATATAGGCCTATATATATATATATAATATATATATATATATAATATATATATATACTGTATATATATATATATGCATTTATGAATTTTTACATCACCGTGAATATTTTATAAGGAACATTATAACACCAAGCTATAAATGTCATTAATATATATATGTATATATACAGTATATGTCTATATATATATTTATACATATATGTTTGTGTACGTATATAATGTGTGTGTAACAGAGAAAAATATATATTATATACAGGACAAATAAACAGGGGAAACAAATAAAGCAACCAAACGGAGGGTGAAAAACAAAAGCTATATATACAAGTCGGTTCTTCGGACCTTGGCTAATACCATAAGCGCCTTACTAGAGAACAAACCATTCGCATGTGGTCACAAGTTACACTCCTTCACGTACATAACACAAAAGCACACGAAAGCACAGATCCATGTCGACCACTCCTTACTTGCTTGTCCAATGTGTGTGTGTGTGTGTGTTTGTTTGTTTGTTTGTGTGACAGGTTAAGAGGAGAGAGGAAAGGGAACTTTCCTTTTGGACAAAAGTATCATGTGGTCAAACTGAATGACAGGTACGAAGGAAAATCGTCATTAAATTCCATCGTTACAAAACAGCGGAGTGACAATCAATACTTCCAGCAAACTTGAGACAGTATTACGAATATGAGAAGCTGCTACTTGAGAGGTCGTAAATATCTCTCTCAGATTTTAAAAATGAAAACTTTCCAGTTTTCTTTGATTGGTAATGAGAAGATGCTATCTGAGAGGTCGTACATATTCCTCTCAGGTTTTAAAAGTAAAACTTCCCAGTATTCGTTGATTAATAGCTTTTTTTCTATATTATAATCTATCTAATTATTCCGTACACCAGTTGCTACCCAAGACCAGCCAATAACGCCGTCGTCATTCGAGAAAAATGACAGATGATAATGATGGAGCCACCGGATATGCCACTTTAAATTTCATGGCTACAACATTCCTCGCTTAATCAATAATCCTCAGCCTCAAATTAGCACCACCTATTGGGAGATAGGCTTGAGAGGCTCTCTCTCTCTCTCTCTCTCTCTCTCTCTCTCTCTCTCCAACACATCCCTATTCACCGAATTCTTTGTTGTGTCCCTTTTCAAATTCTCTCGGAATATTTTATCCAACATTTTACAATATTGAGAATGGGGAGTTTATTACACAACACCGACTTGACGGGATGATACGTGAACAACCCGAGAGAGAGAGAGAGAGAGAGAGAGAGAGAGAGAGAGAGAGAGAGAGAGAGAGAGAGAGAGAGAGAGAGAGATAACTCATCGAACATTTTAAAACACTGAAAATAGGAAGGTTTATTACATAACAGCTGCTTGACAAGGTGATACGTAAACCACGAGAGAGAGAGAGAGAGAGAGAGAGAGAGAGAGAGAGAGAGAGAGAGAGAGAGAGAGAGAGAGAGAGAGAGAGAGAGAATATTTCATCGAACATATTAAAACATAAAAAATGAGAGGTTTATTGCATAACAACAACTTAATGAGATTATACGTAAACCACCGGATAGAGAGAGAGAGAGAGAGAGAGAGAGAGAGAGAGAGAGAGAGAGAGAGAGAGAGAGAGAGATATCGTTGTAGAGCATATCCACTTCAAACGAATGCCCGAGAGATGCTACCTCGAAAAGCCTTGACCTTCACCTAACGGCCTAGCGTTTTCATGATACTCTTATCAAAAACTAATGAACGCATTAATTCACGTTAAAAATTATACAAAATCTTGTTCACAAAATCCACTTATTTCTTCGTCTTCTCATCCTTCAGCTTCAAAATAATCTGTCCCAAAGAATACCAACAACATATACCAGTTCTTGAACGCATCTTTCTCAGCAATGGTATGTAGGACGCTTAATAAATTGATGCACTCTGACGCGTTCATGACCCTTTTGGAAGCGGCAATTTTCGGCTCCCCGTTCCTCCTTTGCCGGGCGTTTCAGGTTTTCGCCAGTGTGGCAGCTTCGTGTTCGCGGATGCCTTCTGCAACCTTAATGATGCTCTTTATAGAACCCCGACTGCTTGCAAGCTCTTGCAGAGATCTCAATCTCTGACCTTCCTCTCTGAATCACCAGGAATATATATATAATATATATATATATATATATATATATATATATATATATATATATATATATATATATATATAATATATATATATATATATATATATATATATATATATATATAAGTTTAGGCCAAAGACCAAGCGCTGGGACCTTTGAGGTCATTCAGCGCTGAATATAATGTTGAAACAATTGTTAGGAGAGGGTGGAACGTAAGATGGACGAGAGAGAATATGAACGGAGGTACAGTAAAAGGAATGAAAGGGGTTGCAGCTAGGGGCCGAAGGTACGTTGCAAAGAACCACGTAGTGCCTACAGAGCACCGCACGAGGTGTACTGACAGCACTATCCCCCTACGGGAAGCTTTATCAAATGGCTCTGCATTTATCGCTGATGATTAAGACGTAGTTTCCTACCAAACGTTACCAATACCTTATTTATTTTCCAAATTACTGAGAGAAAGAGAGAGAGAGAGAGAGAGAGACTACCCTCTTTTTAAAAGAAACTATTCTCTGTTTTCAGTGAGAGCGAAAGAGGTTGTCTTTACTTTAAGTGAGAAATATACAGGTATCATATTTTTAGAGAGAGAGAGAGAGAGAGAGAGAGAGAGAGACTATCCTCTTTTTTAAAGAAACTATTCTCAACTTTCAATGAGAGCGAAAGAGGTTAGCCTACCTTTACTTCAAGTGAGAAATATACAGGTATCATATTTTTTGAGAGAGAGAGAGAGAGAACCATCAGAAATTTTGACGAGTACTAAACAATTCTCGTAAGGAGATCACACACACATACACACACGCACACACACATATCTGCAATGAGTTCACTGCCGCAGTCTTCTCCCATATAGACGTATACAGACAGAAGGGGTTACTGGGATCGGAGTCTGGAAAAGATGAGACTGTCCCATAAAGACTCAGTCTCGGGGAAACATGACGCCTTGCTACGGAAACAAGAAGAAGAAGAAGAAGAAGAAGAAGAAGAAGAAGAAGAAGAAGAAGAAGAATGCTCCCATATCTGCGCAGTAACGGCGTGCGTGAGACTTGACACTTGCAACACTCATAAAAATAATGATCTACGATCTGTCATCATTAATATCAGCTAGAACAATCATCATCATATTAAAATCAGCTGATCAGTTGTCATTGTTATTGAATATTACCATCACTGCAAATTGAAAACTGATGACAGGAAGTCATAAAACCACAATAAATAGTAAATCTAAAAAAAGCAGTATATTTCCACTTCCGCGTCGAGAATTGCAAACAAAATACGATGATGCTAAAATCTGACAAATCCTCGAATGTTATTCAGACTCATGGCCGGCTCTCTCTCCCTCTCTCTCTCTCTCTCACCACCCACCCATATACATATATAATATATATACATAATATATATATATATTACATAACCGTAAGCAAATGGCTTGGGATGTTAAAGCACTGTATTCTAACAAATTTTCTACAAAAAATGCATGATAACGGATATGAGTACAAGCCTTAAAAGCAAGTCATGTTACGCTATACTGGCCAGTGTCAATTTTTTTTCCCAAGAAAAGATTTTTGTATATATATATCTATATATATATACATACATATATATTATACATTTATATATTGTATTTCCACAATGGTCCCGTGGATGAAGTATAAGTCCTCATGTAAAAAAAAAAAAATATATATATATATATATATATATATATATATATATATATATATATATATATATATATATATATATAAATAAATCTTGACAAAAATATAAAGAAAATAAGTCCTAAAAACTGGAAACAATATACATGAGATAGCTAAAAATGACTAAGGTTAAAGACAGTGAAGTGGAAATGTAACCTTGTATGAATATTCATCGACAGAGTCACAGAGGCAGCAGGAACTGCTAGTAAGTGTAGGAAGAACGCGAAGAGAATAAAAGCAGTGAATGATGGAACAATGAAACTGAAACTTAGTAAAGGGAAAAAAAGATGGCCTGAATTAAAGTTGTGGGACAATGGAGACCACCATAGTGGAATGGAATAGAATATAAAATTTAGGCCAAAGGCCAAGCGCTGGGACCTATGAGGTCATTCAGCGTTGAAA
>NC_089790.1:7690000-7787500 GCF_040412425.1 Macrobrachium rosenbergii | reverse complement strand
TCTGCATAAAGGTACTGTATGATAGCTACCATGCATAGCATTGCCAGTGACAGTATGTTGGTAAGACAGGAGTAGCCCAATTTTGGTAGCCATTTTCCTGATACTTTGCACCAGTGTCAGCATCGTTTTAGGTTTACCAGGAAACATTTTAGGACGTTGTAAAGATCCGCAACACCAGAGTACCCATGTAAAGATTGGCTATCCTCAGAATGAACTTGTTAACATCAGCCACCCCCCAGTACTGAACACGGCGAAGGGACATTCCATTTGGCCGACAACAAACAGATGCACCGCCAGTATCAGAATGAGCTTGTTAACATCAGCCACCCCAAATATTAGCTTGTTAAGATAAACAACCCTCAGGTACTCTGGGGTTGCTGTTCTTTACAACGTCCACATTTTATTCAAAACAAGAATTATCTATATATTTCGAAATGTTTACCTGCAATTGCAGAAAAGTAAAGTCCCCTTACAATTGTCTGAAATAAATATTCAGTTAGGCCTACGTCTGGGAAGCAACTTGTAGATGATTTCATAACCTATTAAACATGGGTTGGCAAAATATTATAATTCCTTGTTTAACACTTGTGACACTTTTTTTTAATGAAACAGGTAATGTCTGTGGATATTGTCTGAAATAAATATCCAGTTAGGCCTACGTCTGGAAAGCAACCTGAGTATATATATAAACAACACTCACACATGCATAGGTAAATTAACTGGTTTTCTAGATAGGACATTTGATAATACAAGGATTACTGATACTTCAGGCATAATAGCAACTAAGCGTAGCAGAAAGAAAGAGGGAAACAGGCGAACTGCTTTGTGATGGAAATGAAACCTTAGCAGGTGGAGACAGACAGCTGTGCTTCAGTTTCAGGAGATAATGATAACTACGAAAATGGAAAACTTTCATAACAGGAACTGAAACAACGGATACAGACTTTAGAAAGAGAATAAGCAATTGAGAGAAACAATGAATTCTGATATGATTAGGGAGCTAGAGCGTATCTTAATGCCTATGTTTAGTAAAACACAAATTCAAGCTTTGATTAGCCAAAAGAGAGTCTTATGGACAGATGATGACATATCTAAAGCACTATGTGTTTAAAGCAGTTCATGGTGAAAGACTCAGGGAAGGAAAAGGGTGTATCAATAAGCTGGCATCTGAGCTTCAGTTGGCAGTAAAAGATTTACCAAGTGAAATTGTAATTTATTTTGCAAGAATAAGTATTTTTTCAGAATGAGGTATTTAAATAGAAATATTAAGAGTAGGCCTGATAATATATCTAGAACTAGGGTAAAGAAAATGAAAAAAATCATGTAAAAAATTTTTTCAAGGTAATACAAACGCATGAACATGTAATTTGGTATGTCATACTATTTTGGAGGTTTATAATTATATCACATGAAGCACCAATTTATTTAGTTATGTTTATAAAACAAATATTAAAGGACAAAAAAATTCCTTTCAACTGATATCCTTGTTGTTAAAAAATTCCGAGTATTTTGATCAAAGTCACATAAAAACTTTATGCGCCATTGGTAATGTCAGCGGGAGGGAGGACTGACCGGGAGAGATGACGTCATCGCCTCGCGGGAGTACGAGACCTGTTTCTCTAGATCTTGGTTTAAATCTTTGTTGGAATCCTTTTGATATCAGGGGACGATTTAGACGTAGCGCTTTGTGAATTTCCTTTTGTTTGGAGTCATTTCGAAGTTTTGACAGCCTGATGGCGCATAATTTCTTGATACAAGTGTATAGAAAGAAACAGCTCTCTCTCTCTCTCTCTTTAATATATATATATATATATATATATATATATATATATATATATATATATATATATATATATATATATATATATATATATATATATATATATAATGTACATAATATATAATTATATATTTACATATACAGAGAGAGATGAGATAATTTTTTTTTGGGGGAACCGATTGGTATTCATTTTTTTATTTACAAATTTACGCCTACGACGACAGAACAACGGTGGTAATAATAATAATAATAATAATAATAATAATAATAATAATAATAATAATAATACCGAGAGAGAGCCACCAATAAACAAACGACACCAAGGATAAGGCCCTGAGAGAATACAACGCCACCTGTACATCTTGTGGAAATGAGTCATAACGCTGCGTCCAACGGACAACACATCCCATGTTACCCGTTCCTTTTAAATTGAGGAGAATTCGTTGCACATGTGGAACTACTGGCACACAAATATATATGTACAGTATACACCGTATGTATATACATATGTGTATATATATATATATATATATATATATATATATATATATATATATATATATAGTACAATTTATAGGTTTTTATTTGTACTATGAACATTTTAAGCCAGTCATCGGTACGACTGGTTTGTTCTCCATACAAAAACAAGTAAATGGCTTCTATTAATGTAAATTTACGCTAATCTACACGTCACAACAAACGTAAACACATAGGTAAATGCATTATTATGAAATATATTTATGAATTTGACATGAGCAGGGGCTAACATAAACAACGAACCTTCAATTCAAACTGAAAATAGTAAATGAAATTGTGGAACGAGGGCTATTTAACGTAACAAGGAAGGCGACGGTTTCATACTTTTGAGCAGCTGTTGAGAGCAACATCTGAACCGAGGTGACTGTTTGTGGCAACCTTGTAAAAAGCGCCGAAGCTTTATGGTACTAATGCAGCAACAGGAGAATCGCATAATACTGAACATTGAGCCATCGGGAGATTTCTACTGTTCGCGACTCAATTCTCTCAGGGAAGAGTTGATAAGTGGCTTGCCAAGTTGGAGGAGCTGTCATTTTATAACAGATCGAAAATCTTTGAGACAAAAGACAATTATAACTAGAAATGAAATTTCAGATGAGGGTTGTATTAACTGAAAACTTTAAAGAATGGTAAGAAAAAAGCAAACCAAAGACAAATTTGGTTATGTGAAAGTTCAATATAACTACTATTTCACAAGCAATAACGCCTTGTACAAAGCAACACTAACATGAGAAATCAAAAGATGGAAATTGATTTCAGATAAAAAAAAAATAAATATGGATGCTACTACATACTTTTCCGCAAAAAATCTATTACACAGAACTGACTCATCGTCATATTCAGATAATAATATATAAGAAAATCTTCCAGGAATAGATTTCCATGACAACGAAACTTTTGTAACTCGAAATTTGACTCAACATATCATCAAGTAGGGGTCTGGAGATTAACATACCATAACGTCACATAGGAATGGAATATAGAGTTTAGACCAAAGGCCAAGCACTGAGGCCTATGAGGTCATTCAGCGCTGGAAAGGAAGTGTAGTTTTAAAGGTGTAACAGGAGGAAAACCTCGAACTACGAAATAATCGTGAAGCTCCTCGTTGGGAGAGTCGGTAGAGTTGTGGGCTAGCACTCGCTAGGCCAGAGTTCGAGTCTCCGGCCGGCTAATGAAGAATTAGAGGAATTTATTTCTGGTGATAGAAATTCATTTCTCGCTATAATGTGGTTCGGATTCCACAATAAGCTGTAGGTCACGTTGCTAAGTAACCAATTGGTTCTTAGCAGGCAAAATAAATCTAATCCTTCGGGCCAGCCCTAGGAGAGCTGTTAATCAGCTCAGTGGTCTGGTAAAACTAAGCTATACTTAACTTATGAAATAATTGTTAGGAGAGGGTGGATAGAAAAGATGGAAGAAAGATAATAAGAACGGAGGTACAGTAAAAGGAATGAAAGGGGTTGCAGATAGGGGCCCAAGGGACGCAGCAAAGAACCTTTAGTAATGCCTATACACGGCTCTACCCTCCTACGGAAACACTGCAGTTTTAGGTCTACTAATGCGAGGACTTTTAAAATCATTTGGATATTGATTAGTACGGCAGGGACTGGTGAGCGAGTGCAGGAATTAGTGCAGTACATGTTTACAAGTTAATTTTGTTTTCGGGGAAAAGGGCGGGTCTCGAATTAAATTCCAGCTTTTCTTACAACTGAATTAAAGCTGTAATTATTGCCATTGATTGACCTCTAAAGAAGTGGTTCTTAACCTTGATATCTCAGATAATTTTCTTGTACCCTCATCCAATATGAATACAATACAAACATACGGCAAATATACAGTACGATTGCACTGGCTATCACGTCTCGTACACTCAGGTTTAAGGTTTCGTGCCCTTGGGGGGGACAGGTACCCCAGGTTAAGAACCACTACTCTAAAGGTTTCCTGGTATTCTGTGATATCACTGTACCGGAAAATAAGCCGGGCTTACCTAAATGCCGAACGTTTTACTTCAACTGTTTAACGTTTCTGTAACTGTTTCAAGCGTCTTCATAAACTGTCTACCAAATTAAAAAGCTCGTGAACGTTGTTAGAACAAAAATGTAAAAAATTGCTTTTCAAACCATATTTTTTTGAGCGCATCATATTTTACTTCCATAACATTTCTTTGAAAAAATAAAATTTAGTAAATAAAAACCTAACTTATCATGCATTGTAAAATGTGAAATGCTTGAATATACTTGTGCCAAAATTATTTTACTTATAAACGCTTTTCCGGGTTTGTATAAATACGGGTATATGTGGGTAGGACTAAAACCTAAACAAGACAAATTTTAGTTAAAACAGCGAAATTCCTCTGTTACGAATCTAACGGTTTGCGTCGACACAACCTCGTGACGCAGCAGCCAATGGTCAGTGACGCATCTACCTAGGCTTAGACAAAACCTTAGTCCAACCTTCCTTAATATTCTAAGCAAATGCTGTAAATCGATTTCTTATGAGGATTTCACACTATGAAAAGATATATACAAACAAAGTAAAAGAAGCGCCGAAGTTTCTTCGGAGCTATCGAGTTATCTGTACAGCGTATAATGCTGTATGAGCCGCGGCCCATGAAGCTTCCAGCCACGGCCCGGTGGTGGCATGTCCTAAAGCGATGCCAGATGCACGATTATGGCTAAATTTAACTTTAAATAACATATAAACTTGAGAGGCTACAGGGCTGCAATTTGGTATGTTTGATGATTGGAGGGTGGATGATCAACATAACATTTTGCAGCCCTATAGCCTCAGTATTTTTCAAGATCTGAGGGCGGACAGAAAAAGTGATCTCAATAGTTTTCTTTGACAGAAAACTAGAAAAAATTTACCAATAATCCCTGGTCAAGTCAGTTACTGGAATAGATGACAGTACAAAACAGGAACGCAAAACCTTTTTCAGGGATATAAGAGGTTAGGCATCAGATACAGTAAAACTGACTTGACCAAACCATTTTCCAACACATATGAGTCTGCCCCGATAATATAATCTTGCCAAACTTAGCCTACAGTTTTACAACACATCTCTATAACATGGGACAGACGTGAGGATGTTTAGTTAGCTACCTATAGGCATATTACAGGACCCTCCTTTAACACCTCTGAGACATTCAAAAGTTGGCCATATGCACACATACATATAAATAAAATGTGCAAGTATATGTACATATACATATTGAAATTTCAGCGGACATACAACTGGGCGGGATATTTCTAAATCATAATGATGCATCTCTGTTTTGCTCTGTTGTTTACTCTCATTTGTGGGCGGACAATTTCCTAGGATAAAATGTCACGACAACCAGTGCAATGGTCCTCATTTAGCTACTGAATCAAAGAAGAATACCCAATAAAATAATAAAAAAGCATCCAACATCACCTGCTCCTCATACCAACACAGGAGGCTGTAAAGGTCAATCAATTTATAACCGGCTACTTTAAGCGCGAGTAAAGCGGTACTACCTGGACATTGCCAGACTAAGGCGTTTTGGCTTGAGATAAAAAAAAGGTGTAACTTATCACGGGGTGGGGAGGGAGCAACGTCTATTGGATCCATATCTAAGGGGTTCACGGTAATCATTCTTTTGATTGTATCTGTTTATCTAATTCTATCTAGCTATGTACGTATGCATGTATGTATGTATGTATGTATGTATGTATGTATGTATGTATCTATCTATCTATCTATATAAATATATATATATATATATATATATATATATATATATATATATATATATATATATATATATAAATATAAATTATATAATTCAAATGGTCACAAGGAGGAAGTCAGATGGCAATTTTCAGGATTTATTACGACGTTTCAGGGTCCAGCCATGTGTGCATGTATGTGTGTGTGTGTGTCCTTCACTTTACAAAGTAAGCTTTCACAGAACTTAATGCATTTACGTGGGAAAAGATGAAATGAAGAAAAGACAACATGAAATGAATAACAGGACGGAGAAATTTCCAAACGAATGAACAAAACAATAAACAAAATGTCAGAAAACCGAAGGCTGAACTACGTAACACTTTGAACTTTATTAAAGCTCTTTTAAATGTATAAATATGGGCATTCGTAACTGTTTGCAAAACTGTTGTCATTCCACAGTTGAACATGTAAATAAATGAAAGACTTCGGGCACTTAGCAGTTATATCGTTGTTCCTAAACAGAGTGGAGGCTGGTACTCTGCAAAGCAACTTGTACGCGGTTTGTTTATGCGTTTTGACACGATGACAATGTTGGAAATTTTGCTTAAACAGCTCTTATGAAACAGCTAATCAAGATCGTTTAAACCCTCATTCTAATCAGCACCGTTAAGAAAGAGGAAAACACAATTCCGGAAGGTTCAAACTGAAAGAGAGTACAGTAGGCCTACTTCAGCAATGGCAATGTGGCATTAACATCATTATCTTTGAAGATACACAACGCCATACGAACACAGAACTATGTCAAATTTCACACGGCTGGCAGAAAACGTATTGCTGAAAAGGAGGCTGGACTCAAAAGTAACACCACTTTAAATAACACAATTAAGTAGGATATCGTTACGCGGAGCAGCAAAAAAATTTAAATCAGGGACAGGTTATCTGGTGATGAGTACACTCACCTCACCAGCAAAAAGGGGTCAGTGTTTGATATCTGGACTTGGCAGAATGATTAAGGCTTGTCCCTCTGATGACCTAACTGTTGAATAATGTACCTAGTAATCAGTCGTCTGTGGTGGGTTGAGATATTGGCTTGAGCCACGTACGAATAAAAAGAGCCATGGTGTGGATAAATAATATATATATATATATATATATATATATATATGTGTGTGTGTGTGTGTGTGTGTGTGTGTGTGTGTGTGTGTATGTGTGTGCGTGTGTATTATTATTACCAAGCCTGGGAAACCTTGATGAATTTCATCTACCTTTAATAAATATAACCTAATTTAGCCAACACATCATGCACTCATAAATGCTGTTTGAAAATGTAAAATTACAAGAAGCCTGGACTAATCAAAAATAATAATAAACTTGGAACATACCTGGGGATGGAAACAAGATTTGTGCCTCCTATTTTTCAATTGGAAAAGGCATCGTATACGCGCACTACACAGTATTATATATATATATATATATATATATATATATATATATATATATATATATATATATATATATATATATATATATATATACAGTATATTATATATATATATATTATATATATATATAAATATATATAATTTATATATTGAACTATACGTATATATTAATATACATATGTTAATGTAATTGTGATGAGATATATTACATCCCAAATAAAAAGTGCTCCTTCATCGGGCGGTTTAGCAACAAGTAACGTCATTGATTCAAACCCGACTTATTTCAACTGTATCATAAATACACATAAAAACAGCAGAGGTTAATATCTACCTGTGAATGCCAAGAGAAGTGTCGTCCAAAATAGGAACAATTTGTAGTTTTTAATGTCACCGAATGGCATTTTAATCTTGGGCGATGTAGACATGTTTAAGCGGGAAAATATGAAACTATTTTCTCTTAAATATCTAAATAAAGATGAGCTCAGCTGTTTTGTATAGGAGGTGGCGGCCAGTCGTTAAGATTTTGAAGTGGGAAGAAGATTCTTTTGCGATTGGAAAACATAAAACAGGAGAAGAACACAGAGCTCGCCACCTCCTTCGATTTCAACACTTAACAACTGACTGAGAAAACTTACGCCTGCGACCTCCTGTTTGTATCTGACGTTCGGGGAGCAGCGACATCGCGCCATTGAGGTGCCGGTTGCTATTTTGACTCAATTGTGCGCTTGATCGTGAGGAATATTCTATGATTTTTAGCATAATAAGTAAGGTATTGTCATTGGTAAGGTTATTCATATAATTTTTAACACAAAGAAAGTCAAATAGCGGGCAGTAAAATAAAAATTTAAAAGATGCATTGATAACGTAGGTTTTGCCCTTTGCGCGCGCATGAATTTCCAAGAGCTGTTTGACTATTGATTTTTTCTTTCCTTATCTACTTAGATTTCTAAAACCCTTTCTCGGTAAAGGTCATATCTATCAGACCTATTTATTTACCGTACAAAATTAGTTGTCATCGATAAACAGATAAAGCATAAAAGAGAGAAAAGAATCTTGGCTTGAAGCAAGAAAGATACCAGTCCATTTTATTGAACAAAGAATAATGTTAATGAAGACAAGCACAGCAAAATTGGTAATGTATCAGCATTATGCTCTATATTACATGTTTTTTTTTTATCATGCTTCACATCTGTCTTTCTATAATTACGTCTGTAATGTATTTATGTATCACAGCACAAGTACTCGAAAGTTCTCGTAATGACAAATATATTACTCTATTAATCCTGTACCCCACTAATATCGTTATAATGATCGCAATCATTTCTTGTTAGGTTGGCATAAATTTTTCCAGTCGTGATTTCTTTTTTTCATTCTGGTGATTGAATTATTTTTTTTAAAGAATTGCGTGATTGTATCATCAAGTTCTCTCACGCCATAAAATTCTGAACATGATAGAATATTTATTTATCTATCGATCTACTGTTTAAAGGTTGAAATCCTTTAAAGGTAATCCACTCAATGCGTGTGAGGTTAATGTGTATGTGCAAAAGTGTATGATATAAATGACTCGTTCCATTTGCATACCTGCCTGAATGAACAACGAAAATCGTTGAAAGTGTGTCTAAAGTTCTAAACAGTAGGCTACCACGGACTGAAGGCGTATCCAGCTGTTTATTGATTGGGATCAACATGTATTAACTTTCTAGGAGAGATATATAAAGAGATATATTTAGTCACTAACCTGCCTTTTCATTTATTTACTTACAGATGTTGCCTCCATAGATTACGCCTTGTTTTCGTTTGTCGTCACTGTAAGGGTTACTGTCCATCTTCTTCAGATTTCTGTCTAGAATTTTAGCTATGCTTGAGACCGAATGGTTCGGGCCAGTCCTATGCCTATCTTGAATTTTGAATCATGAGTTAATATTCTTAATTATGAAATTAATATTGTAAAATAATTCTTTATATATATATATATATATATATATATATATATATATATATATATATATATATAAATGTGGTGACCCACCACCCACCTGTTCAGTACATAGGCATGTGTAACATGAGATGCAATCAGCCTATGTAGGCTCCATGACTAAGTGGTGTAGCGCTTGGCTCATAGTCTGCTAGGCTGACAAATTGCACTTGGCTTACTGCCCACTAGCTAACGCAGTTTGTTTTATCCATAAATGGCCACCAGGATCTGTTTGGGTCAAGAAAGCAAAAGGGAAGGGGTTGGACTTACAACTGGCATCCTGACCACAAAATACTTGCTGAGAAACTGAAAAGAAGTATTTACTCTGGAACCACCTCCTACGAAAGGGAATTAAAGCCTACAGTGTAAACTATATAGATATAAAATCTGTATTCTTTGTCTGAGGGGAAATTTTCTGTTCTCTATCAGTATGAATCTAGGAAAAGACTGATTTCAGCAGGAAAAAACAAACCATAGACCAATGCATGACAACAGTCTATCGCGTTGCGTGGTGCACAGTTTCTCCCAATTAGCGACCAAAGTACATCATGTCCAGTCATAGCCGTGCCCGGTACGTAGGGCAGTGGGTCATATAATCACCACCACCGGTCCTTTGTTGCGAGGGGAGATTCGCCCATCCGGAGTGAAACCCCCACCTTGGTAACACTCTTAACAACAAACATTGAGTTCTTCGAGGGGTCATTTTGACTCTAGGGCTACTCCAGTCAGCTTGTCCGTTATCTGGAGTAGAAAAAAAATTAAAACATTCAAAATGTGAACAAGTAGAACAGTTGGAGAATACAATCAAGAAAACTTCTATAGACCCAGCAGTTTCTTCTCCCTTTCTATTCATCTCCTTATATATTTATATTTTATTCAGTGGAATAGCATCCACTTCAAGGTGAAATGAGAGAGAGAGGAACATTTATTCTTTAGAACGAATAGAGAAAAATTCATTGCAATGCATGTGAGCATCCACATAGCCCCAAGTTACATAAACGCACAGACACGTAATCGTAAAACCGATTATCTATTCACATAGCAAACTCAGTCAAGCAGTCAAGGCTTATTTAGTCTAGCACACTCTAACTTGTCACTGATTAAATATAGACAAAAATATTTAGAGCTATCTGATATACATTCGTATTTATTTCTTTCTCCTTGGCTGTTTTTTTCTGCTTAGTCTAGTTTACAAGACGTGGTCATTAGGATTATTCCAGTTAGACTAAATGCATATTTGAATGGTAATAGTAATTGTGAAAATGATAATTACTTAAATGATTAGTGGGAAAGGGTGGACTTCGCACAGCTGAGCACGTGGTAGCATAATGCCATCAGAGTTTTTAAGATGAAAATATGCAGACGACCTAACACTCGTAAGTCTGATAACCAGTGATTAATCAGCGAATATGGTTACAATGTCCGACTAGTAAGAGGAGATAGTCAGATGGTAGTAATGTGGGTATTCTTTGAGTTAGGTTAGGAAAAAAAATATGTGTGTAAAAATATACTAATAATTTTACAATTATACGTAAGTTATCCAACGTGTATGTACGTATAGACATTAACGGACAATATTCTTAAATATTTCTATGATATTGCATTTCAAAAGAATATTATCTTCCTCCTTCAGTAAATAGGATTATTAAATCGAAGTTGGACTTGCGGATATACTAAGGAAACCTTCCCTAGTCAATGAGTAATTTTGATTTGTTACACACACACACATATGTGTGTGTGTAAAACACTCACAATAAGCACAGACATTCACACCCACATGTTATCTGACTGTGTTGTATTGCCTATTTTACACAACATTTTGGTAAAATAAAATAAAAAATCGATTATCCCCTAACATCGTTTATTCATTATTGTCGCATTAAACAACCAGAAAAAAAACGGATCCGTATCACGTAATACACGGATGGACTGCTGTAACGTGTCTGGTTCCTATCTGATAAGCCGAACTATTACTCGGTTAAAAATGGAAAAGGGTACTTTAGGCTTGTACCCCATCAGCGAGTGACCGAGATAAACGGATTGTGAGCTGCTTGTAGTGGCATTCACCCACAATACTATCGGCCTAGGTTATGAGAAAATTGCGCAATGAGCGTTACTCGAATTGTATATTGCTTTCATTTAATTCACATCATTCTATCGAGTGTGGTAGTTTTATTTTCCTGCTAAAGATATCTCCGTTTATTTACTTTAAGACTAAGTACTCCCTTAGAACTTTAAACTCGACGGAGGGCTCGGCCGTGGGAAACTATATCTGCAACCCGATTGGTTAGCGGGTAATGACGTCATGGAAACTGATGCTGCTGCTCTCTGATTGGCTCTGCTCAAGATGACGCAATACGCAAACCCCCGTGATTGGGGAGAGTCGCTATGACGTCCGGCATCCTAAAGATGCTGTGGTCAAATGAAGAGGCAAACGAATGTATGGTGTATTGCCTGGGATATAATTCTGCAACGGGAGGTGGAACCAACGGAGAGGACATAGAAGAAATTTAACACATTTGACTGAGGGAAAACTTAACACTGCAAGAAAAAGGAAATGAGTTTTAACGTTCCTTAATTTTCACTACCATGGAATGTTACTCAAAATGTTACGAATTATCAATTGCTAATCTGAAAGCCTTACTTACGAACGAATACTAGTGGGCAACGAGAACTAATAGATATCATTAAAACCTTAATAGGATCCTTGAGACTGGATTACAAGTATGAAATTATATTAATCCTTGTTATATTTTACTTATTGTTCCTGCCACTGATGGAATACTGTACTCTTGTGTCTTTACAATAAGAGATGGATCTAAGCAACGATAACGGTAGAAAATGGACGAAAGGTTTGTAATTCTGATTCCAGTTGCAGTGTCCCTGTAACATAATCCATTTGGTTAATTATACGGCTGTGCCATTTAATTGTTTGATGTCAATGTTATCCGTGGTTATGCACTGGTTGTCCTCTGTGCTTTTCCATATTAATGTTTGAATATTGTGAATAACATCAGTAATTATGGTACTTTCTCTGTTAATTTTAACCTCGTTTTCCTTTGTTTCAATAAATGTATGAACATATTAGTTTATAAAGAGCTGTCATTTCATAAACAGTTTTTTTCTAGGTCAAGATTTGTACACTTACAGTTGCAGTTTTGTCGACATGGCGTCATCTTTAAGAATGCATGATGACAAATAACTGAATTAATACAGAAAGGACCATTGGCATACTCGATTATAAAGCATAACTGAAATACGAGCAAATATCTTTACTCTCCAAATCAATAATATACAAAATCACTAAATTAACATTATGAATTAGTAGTGACTATCAATAACAAGCGGTAACATAAAATGGACAATTAAAAAAAAAGTAAATAAAGAAACAAAAATCAATATTTTTTTATTCGTGATTTAGTGTTTAGTTGAAATAAAAAAAAAATCTTCCACAGGTACTCGACCAGATGAAACAGATAGTATTCCCGCCGCACTGTATGGTGTGAAAATCACAGACTGGGTGGAGCCGTGGGGCTTGCAGACGCACCCCGCGCTGTTTTTGCAAAAAAGAAAAAAAAATAATAAAAGTATATAATGAGAGTTCTGTTGCATACGTTCTTTTGTTTGTGTATAGTATCGCGCTGAAGAATTCTTTGGAAGCTTGAATTTCAAGTCAATGGCCCCTGTGGGCTTGTTGCATATGAATAGGGTTCATCTACTTCTGAATTTACATGTAAGTGAATATAATACTCCTGGCTTTTTGGCTTTTATCTACTGTTTTATCATCTTTTATCTCTCTCTCTCTCTCTCTCTCTCTCTCTCTCTCTCTCTCTCTCTCTCTCTCTCTCTCTCTCTTTTTATTGTTGGTCTGTTTCTATGGCTGTCTGGAAGCCTTTTGTGACACCATTTCTAGCAAGCTGCTTCCTGGTCATTCCTCTCTCTCTCTCTCTCTCTCTCTCTCTCTCTCTCTCTCTCTCTCTCTCTCTCTCTCTCTCTCCCTTCATTTCGGAAACCCGCCCGTAACCATGGCAACCCATTTCCTCTCGAACAAAGGAACTAGCTCGTCTTTGCGGACATAACTGGTGACTGCGGTTAATCACAATATTATCATAGATCTTATGAATATCATTAAATTGTTTAATTAGTTTATGAATATGATTATCAACATAATTAAAGTATTTAAGTATTTGATAACCCATCATCATTGTTATTCAGAAGACGACCCTGTTCATATGGGACAAGCCCACCTAAGGGGCCACTGACTTGAAATTCAAGCTTCCAAAGAATGTGGTGTACATTAGAACGAATTAATAGAAGGTAAATGGAAATACAGAAAGTAGAGATCTCACCTATTAAAAAGAAAAAATAGTTTGATAAATCAATGAACAGATAAAAAATGTATTAGAAGTAGTCCGATTTCAAAATGACGTCACACCAAATATTAAATGAATATTATTCCCGGCATCCCACAGCAGTCAGAGTGTGGTTGCTGTCGGTCTCAGAAGATGAGCTTGTCTGTTATTTTGGGAAGGAAGAAAGGGGGGTTGGGAGATTTTCTCCCGCCCAGGGGTCTTTGACCCTTTTTTAGGGCTTCTTCTTCCTTGAAATACAACAGTAATATCAAGACAATGGTGCTTTTTAAGGCAGCTATGCCCAGGCTGTACAGCTTCCTACCACCGCGGTGTATAAACACGTAGGCCTACATGAAAAACACAAATGAAGGCTACAGACTAAGAACAACAATGAACAACAGCAAAAAAATGAAAGACCGAAGAAACACAAATATGGAAGAGCGAAAGACTGGAACAACCAATGGGGTTATTCATACTTGTATATACTAAAGAATCTTGTGGAGATGTGAGGAAATAAAGAATATTTGTAGAGGAAGGAGAGAGAGAGAGGAAATCGAACGATATTTTTCGTACTGATACAAAAAAGTTCTTAATGGATAAGAAATATAAATAGAAAATGACTGACAAAAATAAGGACCATTTACTCTCTCTCTCTCTCTATTGCTCACCACTGTCGCCCCACGCAGTTACCTACGTATTGTCAAATAGAAGCTGCTTATTTTAATTGGTATTTTAATTAGCATATATTCTGTTCCATCGTTAAAAATCAAATGATCATACATTTTCACTGAGGCCTGCGTAAAAAAATGCTTCATTTCAATGAACAAAATTCTTCTGTAGTGGACAAGATATGAACTTTTTTTTTTTATCAGTTTTTGCGCATCAATTTGTGAGTCTAGTGGCTGGGATCATCAATGTTTATATAAGAATATTTACACAAGAAAGTTGCAAAGTAAACCTATTTTTATACTTGAGAGTGTAAAGAGTTTTTTTTTTTTTGCAATTTGATTTTATAGGTGCAGATAGCTCACAGCTCCTGCAAAGCTCATTTATCTTCACCTATAAAACCAAATTGCAAAAAAAAAAACTCTTTACACTCTCAAGTATAAAAATAGATTTACTTTGCAACTGTTCTTATGTAAATATTCTTATATAAACATTGATGATCCCAGCCACTAGACTCATAAACTGATGCGCAAAAACTGATAAAAAAAATCCATATCTTGTCCACTACAGGAGAATTTTGTTCGTATGCAGAGATTGTGGACTACCATAGTAACAATAATGATTACGCAATATAAGAAGAGAGCCCCCGCATACATCCACTCAAAAAACCCACTTAGTAATAAGAGGTGGGTTCTTAGGGCAAGGTTACGTAACGAGATTATCGACCAACCTGTTGAAATCTCGTGTGGAGAGGCCTCTGTCACGTTACAGGTTCGTAAAGTCACGTGACTGGTAGCCATGTTCGAGAATAGGTGTCCGTACTTGTGGTTATGGTGGCCGGTAATAAAGTCACGGGGAAAAAAGTCACAATTTTGGCTAGGAAAAAAGTCACATTAATTTAAAAAAAAGTTAGGATTTTGGCTAGGAAAAAAGTCACGGTAATTTACGGTGGTGGTCATTATCTTTATGATATTTATAGTCTTTTGTTTATGTTTTTACGGTAATCCCCAACGGGCTTGTGCTAAACACGCCGCAAAAGGTGGATACACACCGGGTTTAAAACCCTTGGGGGTTACTATCTAGGAAAGATTAATGTGACTTTTTTCCCTGTAACTTTTTTTCTATGACTTTTTTCTCTGGATTCATTGTTATTTGGGGTGAATCATACTCCGGGGTAAAATTATGTCTTTAGGCCTAGTTTCAGAACAATCTGTACAACGATTTCTTCGAATTCTACGAGAGCTATTTAGAACATTTTTTGTTTGAAATTTGCTATAAAACGAGTTGTAGAATCTTACCAGAAGACGTCAGTCTCGGATATTGCTGATTAATACAAGGTCATTTTTAGGTTAGAGCAGCCAAACGAGGTTAAAAATGGAAAGGTAAGAAAGGTTGCGAGAAAGAGAAGGTAAAATAGCAGCTCTTATTTTTGGATGAAAATTTATGGGAACAGAAGAAGAAGAAGAAGAAGAAGAAGAAGAGGAGGAAGAAGAAGAAGAAGAAGAAGAAGAAGAAGAAGAAGAAGGGGGAGGAGGAGGAGGAGCGGGAGGAGGGGAAGAACTGAAACAAGCAATGAGATCATGAAGTTGCGGAAGGGAGCTTATATTGTCAGTGTCGCCCGGCCAGCAAGACTTGAGAGGCGCCTAGGACGCCGCTTAAAAGGAACAGTGACAGAAACAGCACTCCTTGAAGGGAGAATCGGAACCGGAAACTAAAATTTAGGTCAAAGGCCAAACCCTGGGACCTATAAGGTGATTCAGCGCTAAAAATAATGTTGACTCAATAGTTAAGAAAGGGTGGAAAGTAAGATGGAAGAAAGAGAATATGGATAGACGTATAGTTACGGGACGAATGAGTTTGCAGCTAGGGGCCGAAGGGACGCAGCAAAGAAAATGAAGTAATGTCTACAGTGCACCGTGTGAGGTCTACTGATGGCATTACCTCCTTGCGGGGCCCTCGTAGAAAGGAGAGCACAGTACTTCCTTGGGAAAAGTAGAGGAAACATAGATAGATAGAATATACAATTTAGGCCAAAGACCAAGAGTTGGGACCTATGAAGTCACTCAGCACTGAAAGGAAAATTGAGAGTAAGAGGTTTAAAAGGTGTAACAGGAGGAAAACCTCCCAGTTTCACTATGAGACAATTGTTAGGGAGAGGGTGGAAAGTAAGATGGAAGAAAGAAAAGGAATGAAAGGGGTTGTAAGGCACACTGCAAAGAACCTCATGTAATGCCGACAGTGCACCGCGTGAGGAGCACTGACGGCACTACTACCCCGCCCCTACGGGGGAAGTAGAGGAAACAGGATGCAAACCTGCGCATGTAACATCTGAACTGAAACCTGATCTCCCAAAGGCAAATCGGATTTGACCCTCAAATTTTATTGATGTCGAATTACGGTGGCTTTCATAACTTGGCATTTACTGAAGTTATGGCGCTCATAACTTTAAGCAACATTAATATAGACTGTCGCATAAAATTTAATATTTAGACTTAAATGGTAAGCTGTCACCTCGCACTTCGCTACGTCCCACAGCAAAGTCAGGAAGAAATTATGGTGTCTATGTGTTTGTACGTGCGTAAGTGTGTGTATTAGTAAATAAGATAACTTAGTTTTGAGAATGGGAGAACAGGAGTTGAAGAAACATGATCGATGATTTATACATCGCGCGATCTCGAAATGACTCACTGTTGGGGGAAGGGATTCGTTGCCAATAAAACCATTGTACTTTACTAATGCATATAGGCTATATATATATATATATATATATATATATATATATATATATATATATGTATATATATATGTATATATATATAGAGAGAGAGAGAGAGAGATCGTGAATTTTGCCATAATTTGGCATAATCTTCTTCATCTGTTACTGAAGTTACTTAGACAAAGGCTGGAAAACATTGGTCGTTAAACATTATGTATTAAGGCCATCGATCGAGTAAGGGGTACTTGTCGCCATTCCTTCCTGACTCACGAATCGATCCAGATTTTTCTTATTAAACTCTCGGCGTCTGTCAGTCTGCCGATGCATTCCTTATACTCGGTTGCATATACAAAGAACATTGAGAGAGAGAGAGAGAGAGAGAGAGAGAGAGAGAGAGAGAGAGAGAGAGAGAGAGAGAGAGAGACTAATCATAATTAAACCGAACAGACAAAGTAAAAGCATCAAAACGTATACACTGAATTTTATCAGCAGTCACTGATTTTTAACGATAATATATATACAGTAAACATCTTTTTAAGGTCAAACATTCAAGCAAAAATATAAGTTAAAACTGCACGTGACTCGATTTGACACATGTTCGCCAAACCATCATCAATTGACGTCATTTCATTCATACGAGAGTCATTAACACAAACAGACAGGTTCTTCACAAACAGAAAAAAAAGAGATTCAAATAAATGTGCTGGAACGCCAACGCTTGGGAGCGAGAGGCTTCCACTTACCAACCGACAACCTAGACCGAGTTTCAAATTCGCGTTCGAGATAAGAAGATAAAAAGTAAATAAATACTTATACAGCTCATTTACGTATAATTTTTCTTCCCTCTACATCCCACAAATTCGACCGAGCAACTTGTGTGAGTAATATCTCAATACTTTTTATCTTGGGTAGTTCATTAACGGCTCAACAGCCAAGAGCTGATTGTGTACAGAGCACACATAGTTAACGTCTCTTGAGTTCCTCTCTGACGTAATGTCTGGTTTTGAATCGGCTCGTTTTCTTTCTCTCGTCGCCGTTTTTATAATTTGGAATTAGCGCTTGCACATAATAAACATATGTTCTGTAAAGACGCATATGTGCTCGCGAATGTATGCATACATATATGGGATAGAAGGAAATATATATATACACTTATACACAATATATATATTATTGTGTTGATTTCGAAGGAATTTGTACACACAAATAAACAGTTACAAAGCCTCTTGGAAACAACTGCCACATCATACTTTTCAGATAATTTTTGCATTTTATTCACTTTCCTTATTATTATTATTATTATTATTATTATTATTATTATTATTATTATTATTATTATTATTATTATTTTCTTGTTGTTGTTCCGGAATGTTTTGATTTTCTTCTGACAATTGCTCTTTCGGTAAAATTTCATTACAAATTAATTTCTGCTGGAGAAGCAAACAGCTTCAGTGGAACATGTTCACATGTTTTCTTAAAGTTTTAATATTATCATCGTATTTCTTAAAGAGTCCCATAAATGAAACATACATTTTAATAAACCACTATACTTAGGCCAATACCCATGGGCCCCGTCTCGGCGGAAAATGAGAGACGTTGCTAGGAGCAGTGTTTAAATGGAGCCAAATGGTGTTCAGCCTAAAACCGGTTCAAGGCGTTCCAATCGGATTTGCTTTCTTCCAGAAGATTCCATGTTTGCTATTCAAGGTAGGGGAAGAACTGCATCTGCAGTCTCTGGACCTTGGAGTACAGGGCTGACCTGGTAATTTGTGAAGCGTTGGCTGTGGCGTCGGGCTGGCTAGATTTCAAGTATAAATATTATCTAGAACTTCATAATCTACGAAGTAAAATGCGGTAAGAGAAGCAGATCTCAGATGGAAAAACACCACTATAATAATCTTTGATACTCCTCTTGTCATTATTGTTACGGATTGGTCTTATTTCAGTTAATACGTTGATTTTTATATAGACGCTTATATTTAAGAATTAAGTTGTTTAGTAAGAATTTAGAGGGAATTGCCGTCTATATTACTAAAGTGAAATCATGTTCATTATGATTTCCCTGGAGGCTCTGCAGAATCTGTTTGTTCGAGATATTTCTAGGTCTAGTTGACCGAGCTTAGGAATGTTTGCCCTTTTGTGGGAGTGTGAGCGAGAGTGTATGCCAGAATTTTCGAGAGCTGGGGGCAATCACCGACGTTGGTGTAGCAGGGCAAGATGACTGAAGGCAAACAAGGCAAGTCTATCGTCCCAACTAGTCTCATGCAGATAGAAAAGAGAAAACAGTTCTTTTAAGTCAACGAAATTTATTTTAGCTCATATCTTCAAGTCAGGAGCCGTTCTAAGGACTTTCCTTGACTAATACTTTCACGAGGTGATAGACCAGAAGTACTGTCAAAGTGCCGTGAATAAACTTTATATTTTTTTTAATAAATATTTCGTGTTTTAATAACACAACGTACAAAACAAGGCAAGTCTATCGTCCCAACTAGTCTCATGCAGTTAGAAAGGAGAAAACAGTCCTTTCAAGTCAACGAAATTTATTTTAGCTCATATCTTCAAGTCAGGAGCCGTTCTAAGGATTTTCCTTGACTAATACTTTCACGAGGCGATAGACCAGAAGTACTGTCAAAGTGCCGTGAATAAACTTTATATTTTTTTAATAAATATTTCGTGTTTTAATAACACAACGTACAAAACTACCAACTAACCATATTTAATACCAGTTTATAGCAGAGAATTTACACAGATTAAGTAGAACCTCTAAAGATATATTAATTGACACGCTTTTAAATATATAAAATATACGGCAGTTCCCTCAAGCAAATTCTCTCTATTCTCAAAACTACAAAAAAGAATCGTTATTAGGGGGAATTGCACAAAAGAAAAAATAATCCATTTCGTAATTTATACTTTGATAGTCATATATATATATATATATATATATATATATATATATATATAGAGAGAGAGAGAGAGAGAGAGAGAGCTAAAATCAAATTTAAATTATTTTAAAGTTGCTGAAATAGTTCACTAAATAATAAGACCTATTTCATAACTGAACACAAGCATATATACATACAGTATATATATATATATATATATATATATATATATATATATATATATATATATAGATATATATATATATATATACATATGTGTGTGTGTTATAATATTACTTATTTTTATACATTTATTTTTATATTTTGGCATCTGGATAATAGATGGCAGTCTTGTACCCGTAGACTCAGTTGCAGTCCCAGTCGTCCTTGCTTTGTTTATATTTGGTGTGCATCTGGGTCAAGTTAAAACAAGAATAACTGTGCCTCCTGAATTTTATTTGTTAGTGTAAAAGTGCATCTGGATGTACCAGCCACAAAATAACAACATCTTGGTAAGAATTATGATTGCTTCATATGTTACTCTAATGTTACATTATTGTCAGCCGCATAGTGCCTCTGTAAATTATTGCTTCTGTGCTGTTTATGGTGACGTGATGTATTGTGGGGCATTTTGTTACTTTTCCATGAGTTGAAGATCATTTGTGTTTTGATGTAGCTTGTATTCGTGTCATTAAACGTTTGCGGTACTTGAATATTTGAATATATATGTCTTTCGTCGTAATCACTCAGATCCATGTAGTGTCAGATCCATGCAGTGTCTTAACAAGGTTTATCGCAAGTAGAATTTGCACTCTAAAGTCTGATCACCTATTTTGTTGCGGTTTTGACTGAAACAGACCATTCCTTGTTATTACATAACAAAACCATTATCTTACCTATATACATACAGTTTATACATACATACATACATATATATATATATATATATATATATATATATATATATATATATATATATATATATATATATATATATAATTTGCAATAAAACCCGTAGTAATAGGAACATTAAAGGCTACAAAATTTTTCAAAGACAAAGACTAGATAAAAAGCTGTAAATGTCTATAAACATTAAAGGCTAAACAAGCAAAGGTTAATTTTTCAAAGACAAAATTCGACGATAAGCAAAAACCCTTTAAAAATCTTAACGTTGACCAATCAGGAGAAGGGAAACAAAGAGACCGGCGCAATGCAGCGAACCGACCAATCAGCTTCGAGCATAGAATCACCCGATCATTCTATCACGGAGGAAACACGTGGATCCAGAACACCCATCCAATGGCCACTACTTAGCTCAAGAACGGTCGATTTGTACAAAGTCCGTTGTCGTTGCTCGAACTCACCTCCCCCCCCCAACATTTTTTGTTTAGAGGAAAATAAAGGTTAGATCTTTTAGATTAGACTCTTCAATTGATACAGAGGTATTTTTAAGCGAGCAGATCCCAATAAGATGTAAATATTGCATCATGAACATTCGTAAAAATAAAAATAAAGAAAAAAACAAATTTAAGATAGGTTTAAAGTGAGGTACTGAGGAATGAAGTGAGGTACTAAGGAACATTGTTACAGGAAATTTCATGTAACATTGCAACTCGAGGCTATGTATATTGTACATTAAACATTTTAAATAAAAGATAAAAATAAATTCTTAAGAGAAAGGCTAGGTTTACTAAAACTCTCGGCAGCTGTCCGGATTTCGTATTATTTTTTTTTTTTATATAATTTTTACGTGATACAACCGAGAGGACCCAGGCACTTGAAAAGATTCGAGGCCCTGTAAGAAAATTGTACCCTATTGCACCTTTCTGAATTGGTGACACTTTATTTAGAAAGTATAAATTAACTAAACAATAGTTTTTTTTTACAGACTGTTTCCTCTTATCTTTGGGGCAAATATTAAAAACTCTAAGCAATAAAAGACGGTAATTAATGTGATTCAGGCGAATCCAATCTTCACGGCAGTTATCAGCTACAAATATCTCGTAAAATGACTAATCTTTGATTCTGTAAGAAAATTTTATGCATTTGTGATTGTTCGTATGTATGGCCCCACGGAAATTTTAGATTAGAATTGCACTGAATAATTGGAAACAAGCTTAATGTGACATGAGGACCTTTTCAGATTTCGATAGTTACTGATATTCAGATGCAAATAATTACTTGTCTTTGCGTATAGCGTTTTAGTTGCTTATCACTGCACTGAGGTTAATCAGATCTACAGGTTATGAAAAAAGAAATTATTGAGAGAAAAAAGCTTATTTTCCAAAATTTACGGAGGGATTCTTATTTAACATTCTAATGAGGACTGATATGAGATCAATTTTTCGTATTACTCTTGTGATTCTAATATACATTTCAAAAATTTTTCTGTTGATGTTACCCAGATAATTATATCCAATAAAAAATTCAGTGTTGCTTAGTTATACATTTCGCATCAATTATCATGAAATTTTCGCATCTTGTAGAGAGAATGACGCTCAGAAAAAAAATCAGATATAGAAATTTTAATGTCACCAAGCACGCCTAACCTTTTGTCCAGAATCATTTTAGTTATCTAATAGCTCAGAAAATGGAAGGAGTGTTGCCGATTGAAAATGCAAATTTCCTCTGAAAAACTGATGTGTTTTATACTATAATATAAATACTGATTCACTGTTCAGACATAACTAAGTTCTTGCATCTGATTGAATGGATAATCTGTCATATCATGTAAGTTCGAAATATGGCAAAAAATGCTAAATTCGAGGTGATTAATTTTTTATCAACTTCATCATTAATGTGATACATGTTATTTAGCCTCTGCATCTGCCTATCTTTTAAATATGTATGCTGATTATTACGATATTCTAGATGGCAAAAAAAAAGTCAAAGATGTCTTCGATTATTTTCATAATTTCTTAATAAACAAAAACTTCAAGAATGGATGCCATTGCAATACGAGGATGTTTGGGTCAATGTGACTTCTATCTAAACACCTTTGTGATCAATACTATATTTACAGTCCTCAGTATTTTGAAAATATCAACTAAAAAAAAAAAGACATGGAGTGACGGCCATGGATAAAAGACAGATCTATTACGCCGATTTTAGGATTTTATAAAAATAGTGAATTCTACTGTAATCAGATAAAGCCAGAAACAAGGACGTTGTATAACTTATGCAAAAACGACTCATTAGGAATAGGGAGGCAGTGTATCGGAAAAATATCTGCAGACGGATGAATTAATCTCTTGACGCCAATTACCGGCTAGCCATCTCGGGTTCTCCAGACGTCATACTGATTTATATATAAGCTTACTCTTGTTCGTTTTCACTCGGTTATCTCGTCTTCTAAATGCTCTCAGACATTTCCACTGATCTCTGTAATCTCTCTTCACTATCTCCAGTCGTCTGCAGAAGTCATCCATTCCTGTCTCCCTTCACAGTCCATCTTCTTATTTCACGACTTTGCGCCTATATATACTAGTCTTTTTCTGACTTCTCATATCACTCATTCCATATAGATATTAAGCAGCCAATGAGTCATAACGCCTTTGTTTCGGTCCAAATTTTACACCAAACTAGACACTCTCCCGCCCACAAGCTCTGATATATGGTTCATTATTTTCTATCGTGAAAATTGGTTATCACTTTCTAAAACTTACCCTCTATACCGTACATCCTCAGCAGTCTAAACAATACTTCACTATCATTTCTAACATAAGCTCCCTCAAGGTTCATATATATCAAATATAGCTCTTTTCCTTATCTTCAAACTTTCACGTAACTGTTTCATAACGAACAACTGAACCACACGTCGTCCTCCCTGTCTAAACCCACACTGTTCTTCCCCTATCAAACCTTCTGTCATCCGTCTCACTTCCTTATTCAGAATCCAACCATACACTTTTCCTGGTTATAGTAAGTCAGATGGAGATTGCTGGAATGTCTCCACTACCAATAACAAAAATTTGCACACCCAGAGATGGAGGCCTTCTTCCAGCGATTGGCTTCCCCTCTCCTCTCTCCAAGAGCGAATTTAAGATTACATAAGCCACCTCATTCATTTTATAATTCATTATTAGTTTGGTCGTCTTCCTCACTCTTCTTGTTTCAAGAAGTTTCCCCTTTCTGTTCCTGAATCATCCAGTATGACATCGATCCTGACACATTATTTTTCTTATTACTGGTATTTATTAGATGTACGTTCGCATTGGATGTGGTGACTGCCCAGGCCAGGCCACCACAGTCCAGACTCGTATAGAAATCTGCAGAGGCATTTCTTGCGCGTCTTTCATCATCTGTCCCCCGTGTAACTTTGTAAATAAACAAGATATCACTTTTCTTAAAGCATATTTCGCACGTTTTTTAATAGAATATATACTAAATTTAAACTCCCGGTACTTTGAAAAACATTAATAAAATTCCCTACAAAAAGTAAAAGCTAGGCAGAGAGGAAAAACAATCACTGTAAAATTGTGTTCACCGAATGAGATGTCAAGAAAAATAACTGTCTCACTCTAAGTTCTGACCCGATTTGAGGATTTTAAGTTATTATTATCCGTGGTTAATCTGGAAAGGTTTGTGTCCGCAAAATTAGCTGAAAATTTTCTTTCAGATTTTTCCTGAAAGAGGGTGGGAAAGCGTCATTTTGGCAGCTACATTCATGTCAAATAATTTCCCCTGGGTTTAGTTTATTAATTATTGAATAAACTGAATAAAAGCCAAAACTCAGGAGAGTGAATCACAATCACAAAAACAATTACAGGAAAAAAAGAGGCGAATTTTTGAAACATTTATTATCAATCAGCTCTATAAAGTAGACTACATCGCTTATAAATACAACAAAAAGTATAAGAGCTACCCATAGTGTATACATAAAAACCAATTATTTTTACCGATACATAATGAAAATCAACGTTCATTTCACAAACCTTAATAGGCTCATCACACAAATTTCACAGCCTAAGGTTTTATTTGGCATATTATTTGTTCTGTTTTTAAATCTCTTGTTCGATCTCAGTCAATTGTTCTAAAACATACGATCAGGTTAGCTGGGAATTTGATGCTACTTATTCCGTCATACCTGATAAATGGAGGAGATGAAACGAAAGATAAGACACTATACTTGAAAGAAGAAGTAAAAGAGATAGAGAGAGAGAGAGAGAGAGAGAGAGAGAGAGAGAGAGAGAGAGAGAGAGAGAGAGAGAGAAGGTGAATAACTTCTCAAGTGATTGATAACATTCGCTCAGATGCCTCTCGGTTTTAAAATCTGGAAGGCCGATGAACAAAACAATGTAAGAAACAACCTTCTCCCTGCCAAACAACGTCAACGAACAACGAGCATAATGGTAGCAAGCAGAGTTATGAACGAAGATATGAATGCGTCGACACCAGCGTACCCATTGCCCCGCGTTTACTGAAGGAGTGAAAATAATTTCAGCGTCGCTTTTAGTTCCCTCATTTTCAGGCAAAGGTGATTCCGAGATTTTTTTTTTTTACAAGAACAAAATGCCAATCACGCAACAACAATTGACCCGCTTATTTGTCTTAGTGGAGTGTATGTGTTATATATTACGAAAATTATGTGCTAAGAGAGAGAGAGAGAGACAGACAGACAGAAAGAGAGAGCGCGCATCCCATTGCATTTTATTAAAAAAAAAATAAATCTCGCATAATCATAATATGAAGTTATAAAACTGAATATCATCCCAAGAACAAACACATTATACATATATATATATATATATATATATATATATATATATATATATATATATATATATATATATATATGAGAGAGAGAGAGAGAGAGAGAGAGAGAGAGAGAGAGAGAGAGAGAGAGCATCGGGTGCATTAAATGTTGTCCTTGATTTCACTACCTGATTCTTATTGGGTCTTCAGACAACTTTCAAAAGTGACTTTAGGTGCTCACCGAGAAGATCTAGGAATACAATGGACCCTGAAAGTCGGTCTGGACTGCACACTGAATCTTCGGCAGTTTCTTGCAGATTTCACATTCATCCCGTCCAGTCAGGCTTCGGTGCTTGTCCTGAAACGCTGATTAATATAGTTCTTTCCGAGAGCAAAAATTCAAAAAATGATTCCCGTTGCCGTTAAATACGATTTTAGGATATACTGTATCTGGAAATATAAGACTTCATCATAATACAAATGCAGTTGTTACGTGTACTACAAAGTAAATTTGATCCCGAGCCAACTCCCATTTCTAGAACGAGACTTGATTTAGGGTCCTCTCTTCTTCTTCTTCCAAAGTTGGCTAAGACATGAAGTAACGCTGGGTGACGTCATCAAGCGAACCTCTCAGTAGTCAATTTCCCTCCATGACTCGTAGGATTTCACATCTTCGTTGTAGGACATGCGGTTAAAGACGCCGAATTCTTCATCGTCATTGGCTAGAAGAGTGTGGCCGCCATACCTGCTGTTGTAGAAGCTGAAAAATTGAATCGCTAAGTTAGCTGAGCAGAGTTTGGTTGGGGTGAAAGTCACATGATTCTCAAAAACGGCTAGCCCTAGGAGAGCTGTTAATCAGCTCAGTGGTTTGGTAAAGCTAAGGTATACTTAACTTTTTATTCAAAAATAGATAGTGAGTCTATAGCAAAGGTTTGGATAGGTACCAATCACTAAGCGAAGTAACAAAAAATGAAGATAAAATGTGCATACCTCACTCAGGGTGAAATATGTCTTCTTATAGTTAGAATTTTAAATATCCAGAAATATTTCAACGATCTCAAAGTAACCACTCGCACCAGTGAAACAGTAAGAAATCCTGAGGATTTTTAGGGGTGACTGTGTTAGGGGGAGAGTCGTCATGGTGACTGTGTATGGGCTGAGAATGAAAAAAATTAAGAGTGAAAGTGGAGATTTTTTTGGCAAGTAGGAACCAGTGCTTGGCTGGGTTTGAAGACTAGTAAAGGGTGGCTATTCTAGGTGTCAGAGAACGGCAAGGCATTGTTGGTAGGAATGAAGTAAATGAGAAAAGAAAGTGTTGTATAAATGTGTTGGAAATGCATGCTATATTTTCAGATTATGATATTCATAAGGATACTTTGAAACGAGGAAATGTTTTAAAAAGTTTGTTAGATTATGTGTTAGTACAGAACAGATGGAAGAACAGGTTAATGGATATAATGACGAGAAGAGGAGTGACTGGTGGCTTATCTGAGTGATATATTTAGTTAAAATCAAAGTTGAGAAAGATAGTAGTTTCAGTTGTGTAAAAGAAGGGGTGAAAAAAAAGGCTGTAAATGTAATTCAGACAAATGAAAGAAAAGATATACTATTTGAAACTGCATTTATTCTCTTTTCTGGGTTTTATATAAAAGTAAATTTGCCCAGGCAGTTACTAAACATGGCCACTTGCCCTGTTTTTAGTAGACCGAGGTTCGATTTCGCCCATTAATAATTAACTGAATTATGTAACACCACAAGAAATGAAAGGATCCCGATACAACTGTAAAGCCGGAAATATTTAGTCAACAAAAAGCAAGAAATAACAAAAGGCAAAGAGAATTAAACCCTAGTTACCTCATCTTCTTGTACCAGACCCCCATGACGGTGATGACCAGAGTTGCCGTGATGACTCCGATGGAAATCAGAGCGATCTTGGTGCGGCGAGAGAGGTGCTTAGGCTCTGGCTGGTGGCTTTTCGTCTCGCTGTCAGGAGAGGAGAACAGGGGGAGCGTGAGATTGAGCTTTGAGCAGCGCGTTTACGTCAAAGGAGTGTAATAAGTTGCAGGGGAAATACAAGCTGTTAGAACTGTGACTAGACTGTCTGGATAAAGACTGTGATAGTAGTCGCAGCAACCACGACAACAGTAGCAACAACAACAACAACAACAATAATAATAATAATAATAATACTAATAATAATAATAATAATGTCAAGAACAGCAAAACTTTCCAGAGTCTATAATGAACTGACAATATTTGTTGGCAAGATGCAAGATTGTTATATATACATACATACACACACACATACACACACACACACACACACACACTATATATATATATATATATATATATATATATATATATATATATATATATATATATATATATATATATATATAATCTCACAGTTCAGTGCTGAATGGTCTCACCACCAAGGGACTATCTGACCAGTTTTTTGAAAAATCAATTGTGCACACATAACCTAAATAGCGAGTGAATACCTGGTGCTTAATGAACTCTGGTTGTTTACAACCAGGGTACAGAAGGGCATGGGGTTTCCAACCTCATTTGTAAAGGATTTTCTGAGAACAGGAATTTTAATACCCCGCGAAGCCACGCCATATAAAGTGAAAAGGTGACAGGATTCGCTGAAAAAGATAAAAATACAATGATCCAGTTACTCCTTAAGACAATAACTTTAAATAGTAGGCTACCTTGGCTTGGAGGCTTTTGCAGGTGAACTCTTTGAAATGAGTTTTGAGATGTGTTCTGGGAGTGCTTCTGATGCTTTTCTGTTTTCTGGTTGAGGCTTAGCTGGCGATTTACCTGCTGGCTGAGACTTGCCATCTTTCTCTGGTCTCTGGGCTGCAGGCTTCTTTGAACTTGACTTTGGATGAGGTTCCTCCTGTGTTTTGGGGTCCGGTTTTTGTTCAGATACCGGTTTATCTTTTGGCTTTGATTCAGTAACTGGTTTAACTTGTTGAGCTGGTGGCTGCTGTTGTTCTGGCTTGGGTTTAGGAGCTGGTTCTGGTTCTGGTTCTGGACCTGGTTGAGGTTTAGCAGCTGCTGCTGCTGGTTTTGGTACTGTGTGTGCTTTGGGTGCTGGGTGTGGCTTTGGTACTGTGTGTGCTTTATGGACTGGGTGTGGTTTTGGTAATGTTTGTGTTTTAGAGGCTGGATGTGGCTTTGGTGCTGTGTGGGGTTTGGGGGCTGGCTGTGGCTTTGGTACTGTTTGTGGCTTAGGAGCTGGCTGTGGCTTTGGAGCTGTATGTGACTTTGGTGCTGTGTGTGTTTTAGGGGCTGGATGTGGCTCTGGTGCTGTGTGTGGCTTTGGGGCTGGCTGTGGCTTTGGAACTGTTTGTGACTTGGGGGCTGGGTGTGGCTTTGGTGCTGTGTGTGGCTTTGGGGCTGGCTGTGGCTTTGGTTCTGCGTGTGGCTCTGGGGCTGGCTGTGGTTTTGCTACTGTGTGTGGTTGTGGTTTAGCAACTGGATTAGGTTTAGTTACTGTGTGTGTTTTTGATGCTGGCTCGGATTTTGATGCTGGATGTGGTTGAGCAGCTGGATGTGGCTTTGGAGCTGGGTGTGTCTTAGTGCTTGGATGAGATTTTGTAGCAGGCTGGGATTTAGCAGCTGGCTGAGGTTTTGGAGCTGGTTGGGATTTGGGTGATGGATGGGCCTTAGGAGCTGATATCTGTTTGGGTGCAAGATGTGGCTGAGGAGCTACTACGTGTATTTTTTCTTCTGGTTGCTGTGCTGGGGCTTCATCCTCTGTTTGTGGGTCTGCAACCTCTACTGGCGGTAAATCTGGTTGGGAAGGTGCCTCTGTAACTACTACCTGTTCTTCAGCTTCTACATTGGTATCGTCCTGTGGGGCCACATCGTACTCAGGCTCTGGCACTACTGCTTCCTCACCCTCTTCCTGAATTTGATCCTCGGCGCCGGCAGTATAGTCTTGGTTGTTAGAATCAGTATCTACCTGTTCTCCTTCATAAGCTTCTTGATTGGTAGGTGTTTGATCAGCTAGCTGCTCGTCATCTTCTGGTGCTGGTTCCTCTGAAGGACTGTATTCTGCAGCTTGATCAGGATTTTCCTCACCTGTGGAAACTGGTACAGGGTCTTCATTTGGAGGCAGAGCTGCTGGTTCCTCTACCACAGGCTCTGGTTCAGGTGCTTTGGACTTAGTTGCTGGGTGTTGTTGTGCTACTTTAATAGGTTTTTGCGGTTGGTGTTTTGATTTTTGGCTGGCTGACCTAACAGCCCGGCGTCTTAAAGCTTGGTACGGCTTGTGTGACCCAAGGAAGTCCTCTTCAAATTTCTCGTCTAAATCATGGACAAAGGAAGGATCTCCTTGTTGACTTTGTAAAGATGAGATCAGTACTGAAGGACTCCTTTGTTGCTGGTGACCTGAAAGAGTTTGTCAAATTAACTCTCAGTAAATATGCTCATCTCATTTTTAGCAAGACAAATTAAATGCATTTTGAAATGAATTCACGTCAGTTATTCTTGTAACAAGGAAAACATGACAAAATTTTCAAGACACTTTGCTTATTCATCACTGCATTGAACAATGTTTGAATAATGAAGCTAGCATTACCACCGCAAAAAGAAGGCAAAGGAAAACAGATGATTATGTAAACAGACATACCTCCTTAGGCAACAGCAAACCTCTGTATTAGCATAACCTGGTAACAAACCACAGGAAACACAGAAGAGTGTGAAAAGCACCAAATTTCATAGATGAAAGGAATGTACTCGACAGTTTTCACACAATACTTACGTAAGTTGATAAAACATTTGTGCTTAACTGAAAACTGAAGAACAAGTAGCATCTTAAATTAGACTGTATTTTGTTATGAAAGTAAACATTAGCGATCTCGAAAAATTCAGCCCTCGTTTTCCTGAGAGCACAACAGGAAACATACCTGCTTGCTTAAATTCTTTCAGAATTCTTGTCTAAAATCCCAAACGTCGTCGAAAGCCAGCATGTGTTTTATAATGGTAGACCCCTTTAATTTGTCTTAGTGTGCATGATTTTTTCTCTTTCCCTGGTAATTTGTGGTTGTGAAAATTGTTTATTATTATTCTTATACTAATTGTAAGTCTATACCTATAAAGAAATATGTACGCTAGCTACAGTTCAGTTGTGACAGATAGGATGCTGATTACAAATGAAAACAGTCTTGAAAAGGAAACTGGCATTTAAGAGGCAAGACAGAGGATAAAGAGTAGTAACCGGAATATAACACACAGGACCAATGTTTCGAGACTGTCCAGTGGAAATGGATGGGGCATATTCACAGAAGAGAAGCAAAACTCACGCCGAGAGTACTAAGGTGGACAGCACTGGATTGGTAGACCGGGGAAAAACAGTCGAGAACAATGAGGAGCTCATTCTTGACTGTTTTCCTTCGGTCTAGGACTAAGAATGTTTTGACGGCCTTGGGGAAGTGGTACATATAATAATACTATAGCGGGAATTCAATGAGGTTCTCTCCATCCCCTGTGGTACTCTACCAGAGGAGTTGAGTAACTGATTACTTGACTGTTACACAAATGATCAGTTAGGCCACAAAGTAGGCTTATTTCCACTGGACTGGTCCGAAGGAATTTATTCGAATGGTTTACGCAACAAAGCAAAATTTACAGGAGTCGGAGACTGATTCAAATAATCTGTAATGGAATGAAACACGTTGACAAATGCAAGTTGATTTTTATCAACATATCTGCTGCTTCTTTCTTGTGAAGCACACTCTTTCCATCTCGCTTGTTTCCTTCGAGTCTGGACTGGACTAGAACGTCAGATTACCTATGCCATCAATCTTCACAAAAAAATCTTCACATAAAGGGCTCTTCACCACCCCCTGCACAATAAACTCGCATAAAATAAAGGACTCTTCACCGCCCTCTGCACAATAAACTCACATAAAATAAAGGACTCTCCGCCGCCCTCTGCACAATAAACTACGTCCTTTATAACGGCCATCTTTATATAGTATTGTTTCTACCCAACTGGAAATATCCTTCTAAGCGAAAAGCTTCTCTACAGAGTACATGGAGGTTCACACACGCAAAAAAGATTATTTTCCTTTGACATACCATTTTGACTGAGGAGAACTGCCCCGGAAGCACAGGCAACGAACGCCACGAATGCAATCCCCGTGGGAAACCCCATATTTCGGAAGCAATAAAATCCTTCTGTGGCCACTAGTTTTTAGCTACTTTAAGCCGAGACGCAAAACACCAACTTCTTGACGATGAAATGTGTTACTATCTTATCACTTCGAGGCCGCAGATAAGGCAACTAACAAAGCTCACAAACAAAGGTGATTAAGGTGATATCATTGCTTGTTTAATTAGTTTTTTTTGCCTCTCTTTATTGTTCTTATTTATTTTTTTATTTGTATTACTATTTCATGGCATGTGATTCTGTTCTAAGGAAGCGTGCAAAGCAAGTTCACGTCCGTCTGGCTTGTTTCATAATAATGATAATGATAGTTCTTTTCATTTTACCTTCTCCATTTTATTCGAAGAGTATAGTTGCTCGCTATACTCGTCTCTAGAATAAGTAATATTTGCCTTCTTCCACCGCGGTGATGTTATAGGCCTAGACAATGGGCCTAGATATCCCTAATCTGTATTTCTGGATTTCTTCACGTGAGCATCTTGACCAAAATAATGAAGGAAGAATATCAAGAATAAGTGGTAACTCAAGAAGCCAACGCATAATACATTTTCTTGAATAGACTACATGTCTTTATTATGCAATGACTGGGGAAAAATAGCAAATGAACAGACGTCAACGAACTTACGGATCTCAGAATGAAAGGTGAAAGTGGAGAAATGTTGTTTGAAGAAAATTCGTATCCTAAAAGAGTTCTGAAGCAGAAATGAATGATGCAGGAATAAAAGCAAAGAAAGGATTGCTGTGTTTTGGAATGATTGTGTTAAGGAAGTTAAAGGGAACAATTATCAATAGCTGCAGACTGCAAAACCATCAGGATAAGTTTGGTGGTGAAGAAAGGTGACAGAAGAGGAACAAATAATCCTTTGTTTGGGGAGGAAAGGTGACGGCGGTGCCCGTAAGAATCATAAGGTTATAGTACTACTTGGTGTAAGGTATGTTTTTACTGAGACAATTAAGACAACAGCAGAATTAATTAGGAACGAACTGTAAAGGTTGACTGTAAACAGGGATAAAGAGGAATGGGTCCGGTGCTGTCTTGAAACAGTCTTGTGAGAATTTTGCGTGTAATGGCGTATTAGGCCTAAATCAGAATACTACGGGGCTGATGTAAAAATGATGTGGCTTGCGTTGAACAAGCACCTTTATTGAAGGTAACTGCATTAGAGCAATAAGAAGTTTTCATGAAAAGAAAAGATTGCGTTAGATTATTTTAATGGCAAAGCAACTGGTTTGGTGCTTAAAGCGGTCTCAGATATTTGATAATTGCGTTCATGGACGGTATGATGACGAAGTTAGGAAATGTGAGATGATGTGGCTGATGTTTTTTGAAGTTTTCTCTTCAAGGATACATCACTGATACAACTGTCAATGAACAAATTTTACCGTGACTGTTGTTTGTTTTCCTTTGGGGAGATCGCTTGTGTGTATATATATATATATCTGTGTGTGTGCGTGCGTGCGTGTGCATTACTCTTGGTGCATCTTTTCAGTCCGTCACGACTATGTGAAGTTTGGCGCCCTGAAGTAGAACATGTTGCAGGTGTACTGGTAATCCTTTCTCTGCCTATCTATTCATCCATCTACCTCAAGTATATGCACAAGTACACTTGACGTAATGATATGTTGAAAGAAAGGTCCGGGTTCGATTGCAAAGGATATTCATTTCGACGAGATTATGTGTCTACTCTTATGATCCTTATCATATCTTCTTGACCTCTTAAGAGATATCGCTTTATCACAGATTGTAAAACTGGACACTAGACTGTACCTAAGCAAATTCTCTCTCCCTCTCTCTCTCTCTCTCATATATATATATATATATATATATATATATATATATATATATATATATATATATGTATATATATATATATATATACATTATATATATATCTTATCCACAGCATTATTCCCTAGTCAGGGCCGCTTTTCCATTTATCATTATCTTTGGATTTCACCAAGTATGCACACACACACACACACACACACACACACATATATATATATATATATATATATATATATATATATATATATATATATATATATATATACAGTATATGTACAGGTAGACAGATAGATGGACTTCTTTTATGTAAGGAATAGAGAAAGGCCTAATTGCGGAGAGCTTCACCTGAAGTAAGGAAAACATCAGCATCGTCAGTCTTCCAGAACCTAATGGTGAAAAGGTGAACCATTCGGCGGAGGTTTTCCTAATCTGGGGCTGTATTATGGAAGATGTCACCTCAGGATATTACGAGGAGCCAAGATGATTGCTGTGGATTCAAGAAGAGAAACAAAAGAAGAGGCCCTCACAATAGGAGAGTAAAGATTCTAGGTACCATTTCCACAACGAGTGAAAAACTGAGCCTTTTTCAAGACTCAGTTTCTATAGAGTAGTCAACTTATGCCATTTTTTTCTCAGTTTACGGAACAAAACGGTCCTATGATATATTCATTGAAATAAAGTCAACGTTTACAATTGAGGAAAAAGAAATCTTTGAATGATTTGAGCAGCATCATTTGGTGTACATTAGAATTTTAACATTGTTCTGAAATTGTTTTACTTGACAGTAGAATTTGCAGTTCGTTATTCCATGTTTCCCAGATTCTCGTGAACTTCCGACTACTGATCAGTTTGGCTTGATTTTTAGGATATCTCGTATAATACCAAGTATTGGATGGCTTAGTTTCTTTGTTTAGGTAGGGCTAATATCGTTTATATTCGCCCTATCCCATTCACATTCAGAGTAGCAGTAGCCAGAGCCGTTTCAAAGTGAAATCTGCACGATATCTACAGCTAATACCATTCGCCCGCTAAACTGACAACGGCAAGCTATTAGTAATTTCCTTACAAACGAAATGCCGCTATTCAGTTCCACCGAACAGTCTCCGCACATCCCACATCAGTAGTTATGGTAATAAACATGCAATTAATACCGTCAACTTGCATTGCACAGTTATTAGGCCTTTGTCTCGTTCCAACACATAGGCCTAATACTTGGTCTGCAGTCACAACCACAGCGCTCTGATCTGCCCTTGTTTAACATCTTCCCTCAGAAAGTTTACAAGCTTTGATTTTGACTATTGATGATGTTCTCTTGAATATGGATTAACACAGGGATGTTAGGTCATGTTAGGTGATTTTCAGTAATTGTAAAAATATTCTGTTCATCTTGGTAGAGGCCATTTTTCTTTACTTAAGTCTAAATCCCCAAACAACGTATACACTGATCTGGTTAAGATTAAAATGAAAATACGACGTATACGGTTATTATTTTATTATAAATTCGTTATTACATTAAATTCAATATTATAAAAAAGACGAAATAACAAAATATATTTACAAGAGTACAAATCTTTACACCGTGCATACTTTTGTGGATACTTATATGTGGCATAGCCTACATGTGCCATAGCTCTCTACAACTCCCCCCCCCCCCCCACTCTCTCTCTCTCTCTTTATTTAAAGCCTAAATATTATGAACTCAACGGTGAAAATAAAAAATTCAACCTAAGAAATAATAATAATTTACAAAGGAATGAACTAATGTAATTATAACTTCTAGATAGGTTAAAAAACGTTACTAGAGAGAGAGAGAGAGAGAGAGAGAGAGAGAGAGAGAGAGAGAGAGAGAGAGAGAGAGAGAGAGAGAGAGAGAGAGAGAGAGTTTATTATTACAGAAACGCAATTAAATTTTGGGATGACACCTGAAAAGTTCTAAGAAAATTAATACATTTACTCATATAATTATATCACATTTGCAAACATCTAGTATGAGTACTCTCTCCTGTCTTTTTCAACATGGTACTAAAGCACTTGGAGATCTTTTTAGCCTACATTTCATCGTTATCGATAGTCTAAAGTTCTGTTTTGTCTCTGGTGACTTTACACAAATGAGCTTGGACTCCTCTTCCGCGACAAGGATGTTTTGATCATCTAAAGGTAAAGACTTTGTCAAAACACAGAAGGGTATATTTCTAACGTGGATGTTTCACATTGGAGTTACGAACCAGGTTGTGCGTTCTCCATACACTTTACTTCCAAGTAGATTTTTCTGCTTTCTTATGTCTTTCCCGCTTCATTAACTTCCCACTAAATAGTCAAAAGGAGGCTTTGTTATCTCTTGCTTTCTTCAAGGTAAACATTTCTCTACGATTATCTAGACATGTATTCAAAATAAAAATATTTTATTTATTCGAAAATAATAAACGTTGTAGCATGTGAAATGGAAGTGTCCTAAAATATATCATCCGTAAGAAATAATATACAGAAAATATAGACCGAGTCTCATTGCCTTTTCAGGAGTTTTTGCTTTTACAGGAGCTGCGACAAAGGGTTTCAGTTAGTAATTTCACGAATATGTTTGTTCTAGAAACGAGAAAATGCAGAATTGTATATTGAGTAAGAAAGCTACATCACAGAACATTTGTTTAAGCAGCAGACAGTCCTCTTAGAGACATTCTCTGTACCCTTATCCAGAAATTGAGGGGGAACGAAAGCTTTCGTTTGCTTCTTATGAAAAAATATCTAAACTTTTAGGCTTGGAAGTGGTGCCTAGAAAAATTGCTTCGAAGTTTGGCATCTCATTTTGGAAGTGGCTAAACATTTGTAGTCGGCTGTATTCAACAGTCACTCACAAAGATTCATATGTAGACATTAACATATTTGTTTGGTTATCAAAGCTTTGATGCATTAAAGTAATCGCAATTCATTGCCTATCCCGCATGTCTGCTCTTGCTGTCTACCTTTTGTAGTCTATATGAAGTCGTTTCTCTTTTTCTTTCACGATATATATACATATATATATATATATATATATATATATATATATATATATATATATGTGTGTGTGTGTGTGTGTGTGTGTGTGTGTGTGTGTGTGTGTGTGTGTTTTAAGTACTTATAGCCCACATTATAGTACTAAGTCGTTCCTAGACTATCCCCTCACAAGCCCCTTCAGCTTTAAAAGGGTAACAGCCTCTGCTGTGGCCAATAAAGGCATAGGAACTAACTTTCCATGACCCACAATAATGTGATTCCATTTTGGAACAGTTATTAAACTGAAATTGTTAAGTAATGTAACTGTCTATCGACTTATAACGACGCTGGAATAGAGTAGCCTAGATTTCGTTTTTCACGTAACGTTTACTTGAACCATCTTGCATTTTGATCACTCCTTTTCACTTCACTCGTACTGTTGCTTCATCATGCGTTGATATTCGGACTTCTAGGTTATAACTAGGCCTACTACTCGAAAGGACAGCTCAACAATCATCAAACTTCCCACTGTTGTTTCACTAAATTACGAAAAACACTGCCTATAGTAATAATGGTTGTGACGAATGGCTTTTCTAAGAACGTGCAAAAATTACGTCTTTTGCAGAATCCACGGACTTGACAAACCAGTGCCTGTGCCTGTGATGTTAAGAGTTTCCTGCAGGGTGGCTACACTACTCCATCTATGAGATCAGCGCTTCTGTAGGTATTGTTATGTTTATCGAACTCCAAGGTTCCGTATCTGTGACTGTAATATAGAAATTAATAACTGAATAAATTATGAACGAATACATAAACAGGCAACCATTAGCTGAGTCAATTTCATAAATTTTGCCAGATTAAAAGTAACTCAGGATTCACACAAGTAATATTTCTACTAATTCAATCAGTTCTAAACCTTCTGTTCAGGCAATTAATAGCGAGAAGGTTTGTAATTATAAAAGTACCTTTCTCTATTTTAAAACTAAAAGTATAAAATGTTTTAAACCAATTGAAAGGGACAATGGGCAGAAGTAAAAGCTAAGAAAAGATGGGGCTTCCGAGTTGCGTTTTGCGCTACCATCCTAAGCCTACATAAACAAACCTGAGTCTCAGATAGCAGCAACAGCCAACCACTGTCAACAGGAACCCACTAAACAGCCCGATGCAAGCACCCATTACCCCTGCTAGAATTAGACGCCCCGTCTGGGTGCCGTATACCTGCAGGTAATAAAGACGAGTTTTTTGTAAGCGAATACTGATGAGGAGGGGAAACAATTAATGACAGATAGATCAAACTTTTGTTCGTGTGCATAAAAACAATTATGAATGTGTGAACATTTGTGTACTACTGTAATATACACATGTGTAGATAAATGTACATTTAGCCTAAATCTATGACTGCTTATGACAGACAAAATTTATCAAATTTGACTCTTTAAGCGTGGAGTGACATCCAGCTGGGCTGGTCTTGTCATATAAATTTGGGTACTGTCAGCTGCAAACAGAGAGGGTGCAAAACTTGGCTTCTTTTTAAGGACAGTAGAGAAAACGAAAAATAAAACTGTAATTTCTTAGAAAGCAGTAGCCTTCAGAAGTTAGCCTGAATTGTATGATATTTTGCAGAGATACTGTCTCGATCTAGTACCATATATGATTTAAGGAGACCAAATCGGAAATAACCTTTAGAGAACGTGGAAAGGAAAAACATTATTAAAGCATGTGAGTGACGACAAAAAAAAAAAAAAACCAAAAGTTATTGGAAAGGACACAACCCTGTGAAAACCTCTAGAAATAGCTCGAATGAGACAGTTCCAACTAAACACAACACAAACAAGTGTAATACTTACCACGTGTTTTTCCTGAGTAGTAAATATTACCGGCTCGTTTTTTACATCACTCTCTGCATGCATTCCTGAACCTTGGTAATTTTTTGAGTCTGGTCCGGAATGAATGGCTCCCAGCTCAGTGCTTCTGTTGGCGGGATCTTCTTCAAAAGTAATGTCGCTCGATGTGGACGCAGTATGTCCTGTGATCCTTAGTGCTGTATAAAATAATAATGGTGTAAGAGAAAAACAGTAGAAGCAATTAGTAATATGAAATGTTAGCAGTCTTCTTTACAATTTCTGTAAAGAGATTTAATGGAAAAAAAGATCATTGCTTAAACTTGAGGTTAGCTACATTTCAATTTTTATTGTGAATGAGGTATTACCAGATCCCTTAGCAATGGTACTAATGTTATTAATTATACAAAGCCCTGAGAGTAATCCCTCGTTCTGTATGAAATAAAGACGCATCCTGTATTGATTCTAGGACCTCTGTTTTTTCTCTTGCTAGAAAAAAAGGATAAGTCTAAACAACGAAAAAAAATTTCTACAGTATTTCAACCTTGTTATGATCACACTTTATAGCATAGTCCTATAGCAGAACTCTCCCACGACACCTAAAGCTGAGAAGATTGATGTTTAAAAAAGGTATGGTAAAAACATTGTCTTTTCAATTTTATTTTTATATCTAATAAGGTGCTTTGAGGCTCTGACAGTCTTACCTTTTGGCAAATCAGTCAAATGATATTTAGTCAAAATATGCCTCATCACCATACTCTCAGAAACGTTAGCTGCATTTAGACCCAATCCATTCATCTTATCCTTGTCAGTTATTTAATAATAGTGTGCCTTTTCCTGGAGGGGTGGTTTCATTTCAGCATTCTTGTGTATCTAAGACATCAACTTTGGCGTTCGTGTAAAAAAGCCGAGTGCGGTCAGGTTATGATACGATTTTGCATATGATTTCTACCAGCTTGGCAGCCAGGTGGCGCCTGATATCCTGCAACTGTCATAAGCAATGGCCCAGAGACCACTAACAATTATTTGCGATCGACAGACTTCGAAAGAAATAGATTGTTTAAAGTTCTAAGCTAGCTAAACGTGCACATCGTGGTTTATAAAAGTGGTTACGCTGGTAGGTGATAAGATGGTTTTTCAAGATTTTCAAGACTTAATCCGATACGCCTGGTGCTCCCTTGACCTTGTCCTAGAAATTTTCCGCTGTTCAAATTCCACAACGGTAGAAGGTCACTTCAAGAATAAACCTGAAGTATTAAAATATTTAACTAGAAAGTACTAATGCTTTATGGGTTTAATATAAATTAAGCCTCATGTTCAAAGGAGTCAGCAACAACGAGGCAGCATTACTGTGATACTGTGACAGTATATAACTTCTAAAATTTTTCTCGATTTGGTTTTATATATATAGATATATATATGTATGTATATATATATATATATATATATATATATATATATATATATATATATATATATATAATCACCATAGGCCTTCATCCCCTTACAGCGAGTGGGGTCTGAAGATGTCACCCTTTCGGTTTTTGCAATTATTTATGAGATTACGTTGCCACGGTCCTACGTCATGTCGCACAGATGGACAAGAAGCATGTGTGCTCGGGCGTAAAAAGACAAAATCAGTCCACATATACATATTGAAATAATTTTGACACATCAAATGCTTACTTGCATCGGCTGAAGACGTGAGGAGGCAAATCACAAAGGAGATGACGACAAACGCAGGTGTCATTTTGATAAAGGAAAATGCTTATTTGCTGTTTTCATACACTTTTAAAGACTCTTGAAAGTGTATATCACCGCTGCAGCGAAATTATCCGTTTAGACTGAAAATGAGCTTTCAGCGTATATGGCTGCCACTCGTCTGTAACCAAAGAAACAGCACAACGAGTGGCAGGATAATTTAATTTCACTTCTATCGCTCATGAGAGAGGATCGCCGAGACAAACAACAGGAACCGCCAAGTTGCTGGTAGGGACTAACGTTTACACTTTAGTCACGGCGGTATCGATTGAAGAAACTATTTATCGATCCATACAAATTCTATAATTCAACTGGATCCGAGAAATTGTTAACTTGAAGCGGAGATCGCTGGGTAGTGATAAGACGACAAAAAAAAAATCCGTCGATAACACGCTAGTGTACGGTATCACGTTTCTCGTCTCCTTATCTTTATGTTGATAGCGCTGTTATTTAGTGACGAACAACCTTCGCCGGCCTTTTTCTCTTTTTTTCATTCAGAGACAGTACTGATCAATAATATGACTAAGAGACAGGCGCCGCACACCCATATGCGTTGCAGGATGACGGGTCGATTGTGTCTGGAGTAGACAATGCTAGTTAAAGGTTATTCGAGGGTTTCCTTTTTGTTTCTATAAAATCTCCGTTAGACCGATATGATGCTCTTAATCGAATTCTAACAAACATCTTTCCATTATTATATTTTCTGTCCCTGTATTTCCTTCAGTTTGATCTTATGTGATATTTTTTATAAATGATGTTTATTCCTAGACTTCGTCCTAGCACAGGTTTCCTTTGTGTAGCAATATACTTTCTTGTTATGGCTGCATTCACCATACACTATTGACAAGGGATATCATGAAATATGGAAAAGTCAGCCCTAATGTTCATTAGGATTTCCCATAATATAAGTTTTATAACAGCCATACTTTAGAATCTTGTTAGAATGAAATAAAAAAAAAAAAGTAAACATCGCTTTAGGGTCCTTGAGTGAGCCTTTCACTATTGCCACATTCGAAAATTTTCCCCAGAAATGGGGATTTGAGCGTCTCTTGTGGGGAAATATGAACCTCGGGAGAGATGCATGGAGATAAGGAGGAAGAGTTTTCCCTGACTGTGATATAGTCGTAAGGTTTGGAATTTAATTGAAATGAAACCAATTGCTGAACTGATTTTGAAATTTTATTCTCTCTCTCTCTCTCTCTCTCTCTCTCTCTCTCTCTCTCTCTCTCTCTCTCTCTCTCTCTCTCTCTCTCTCGTTATTATAGGTTGATTTTTCCAGTGATTCCAAGTCCGGCATTACAAGTTTCCTCTGTGTAAAATCAACATCTATTGGCATATCCTATGCAATGAAAAAAAGTAATGTTGTGAGCAAAAGAATTTTTTTATTTTCCATTAATGAAATTCGCATTACACTTATAAGTCATCATTATGGAATGGAAAAAATCTAAAAAAAAAATTTACGTGAAAATGTGAATTTTTAATCACGAATCTGTGAAAATTCCGGGAATTTTTAAATTTTTTGCTTTGTTTTCAGGGATTTTTGGACTTGAAGTTCTGGTAACATTGGGAGTGTTGTCAGAGTACCCCAACGCTCCACTGTCGTTTGTCAAGTGTAATTTTATTTTTATCCCCAAACGGCAATGCTTTATGGAAAATTAGGATGCACCTCCTGATAAATAGTGTGATTTGGCTCACCACCATCGATTTCTTGTCTTACGGCGCCACAGGACTGGGTAAGGTATCCGTTTATGTTTGTCATATAACTAGGCCATGTAGGCTAGTCTAGAGACTAGTACTAGTGAGGGATGCGTACGTTTGTCCTGATGTATGATTATATTTAGTAAGTCCTGATGTTCAGGCAGGTGTTTAAAGCCAGGATTTATCCTTCGTTGGTAGTTTAGTAACTGTTCAGGGCAGTAGCTTACCATGTTTCAGTTCTTTGCTAAATAGGACTAGGTATAGTACAGGCACGGGCCAAATATTTTCCCTACTCCATATCTCGTGTCTTGTGTATTTTTGACTTTTAGGTGCAAACCACAGGGTTTTGTATACCCACCTCCTAATATGTAACAGTTCCAGGGGTTCATCTCTTGGAATCTGGTTTTTAGAGAGGGGGACCAAGAATGACATAATTGTACTGACTGGAATGGTAAAAAATACCGTCGTTGTGGCTTGCTTAAAAGATCAAAGACATTTTTCATTAACAGGGATGCATCCTAACCTAGCCCAATCAATGATGCATCTTGTCCTTAAGTTGAAACCTCAACATTTAATTTGCATCAAAGGCAGTGTTTTGTCTGCTCCTGGTGTTGCTCTAGAGAGGTTTTCATACACCCTAACCTGTATAGATAACATTACAAGATTCCCCCCCCCCTCTTTTTTTTACAGTATGCAAAGAGGCTATCAGTTCTTGTCATTAGAGGATGTAGGTCAATGATTTCCTCTGCGCTGTGAAATGTTCAAATAAGCATCTCTAACGATCCATATCATCAAGAGGCCTTCATATCATTTAAGATTGAAACACCTAGATCCCCATATAAACTTCTGTCTTGGAATTCAGATTTGGAGTTAGTATTTATCGGCTGATCAATTTGAAGCCTTGAAAATGGTTTTCTTTACAGTATTTAACCAAGAAGACACTTGTCGGTACAAAATACATGTACTGTATAGGCTTATGCAGTTTGGATGCTATTCTTTCCTCTTTGCATTTTTTCAGGTCAAAGAATGACTTTAGGGCAAAACATCTTTCAGGAGTTGGTAGACTCCCAAACATGACCTCCTAGGTAGGTAAGGGCGATTAAGATTTACTTAGAGTAAAACCTATCATTACTTAGATTAAAACCTAACACAGGTGAAGTTAATCATTTGTCTTGTAAAGATAGGAGGTGAAACATTCATATGTCTGGAAATGCATTGTCCTTATTTATTTATTTGGTGAAATTAGTGTATCTAAAGCTTAATGCTGATTTATCATTGCTGAAAGTAAATACAGTCAAACCCCGGTTATTTGTGTGGATGCGTACCACGACCCCTCGCAAATGCCTAAATTCCGCAAATACAGTAAACCCCCTTGGATTCTCGTCCTCACAATTTGTGGACTCAGCAGCTTATTCGCTGTATTTTTCACAGAAATATTCAATAATTACTTTATTTAAATATTTTCATGACTAAATGCACTTTTTATGATAAAACTATTAAAATACGTACTTTGGTGTAAGCATTTGTAGAGGTTTTTTTTGTTTTTGAACTATCAAAATAGGCAGTTCAAAGCATTTTTAGAGGGGTATTAAGTATTCACGGATTTTAGCTGTTTGCTGGGTGTTGTGGTATACATCCCCCACGAATACGGGGGGGTCTACTGTATATATAAAACTTTATTTTACCATGAAAATGTGATGCTTATAATTTTCTGCCATTCAACTGGTTTTGTTAGGAGCCCACCCCAGGTTTCAGGATGACCCTGGCTATGCCTTTTTGACTACATGATGAGTGGCATCCAGATCTGCTGATTCTCTTGGTAAGGTTTTTATCCTGTTGAAGCATCTGTTCGACAGATTGCAGACTTTCTTATTCATCTTTGCTTGAGACAAGCTCCTGTCAGTCCCTGCTTTAAGGTTTTCACTCAGCTTTAAGACTGAAGAGTATGGATCTTCCCTCTTTGGAGGAGTTATCTATGCTCATGAGAAGATTTTAACAATCTTGTACTCCCCTTAGTAGCTCTGTTCTCTTGTGTGGGATTCAACCCCAACAAGCCCATTGGTGAAACCTCAGAATGAGAACCCATTCTCAAGACTATCTTCTTGCTTGCTTAGCATCAGTAAATCACATTGAGTTATTTGGGTTTCTTGTTAGGTTCTCAGAGGGATGGAGTCTTTATTTTTCATTCCTCAGTTCAATGTGAAAACTGAGTTCCTGATGGGAGGTTCAAGAGCTCCCTTTCTTACTGCCTCCATGAGGCCCTACCCAACAATCGTGTGACTTCTCTGATGAGGACTTACAGGAGCCCGTAAAGTCAGGAGGAATTATTTGGTTTTCCAGGCAGGTAGGGCAGGTGTCACAGAAATAGGCAACTTTTACCTCATTTACCTGAGGGGTGTCATCAGGGGTACCTTTTCCATGGGACCTCTGGTGGTTGCCTAACAAGTTGTGTAGGCACTCATCTCCTTTTTGACAAGTATCTTGCCTGAGTAATTTTGGTAGTGTAAGTTTGGGAAGTTTGGGTGTATTACTGGAGAGTGACTGGACTAGCTATCTTTCCTTCCTCCTTCCAACTAGGTTTGGCTAGATACAGGCAACTGTACTTGCATCACCCAATCTTAGAAATCTGTCTTGAGATGCATTTCTCTTCATTCTTTCCTTTAACAATGGGAGGGTGGGGGGGGCGGACATGAAAACAGGAAGAGCTATTCTTGACCCATCTTATTTGAGCAAGTGTCTATAATATCCTTTCTTAGGCCAAGGGCCCTGTCACTTTGTCGTTCCATATGAAAGATGGACTAGAGGTTACAGGAGTTATTCCATGCACTACTTAGTCACTATCATGCCATTGATTGTGGAAATTCCAAGTGGAGTTCAACTTTAGTCCAATTGTCACAGACTGCCTTCTGCCTAAAGAGTGATTCTCTTATATAAAATGTAATAGTTTTTATTAGCGGAGGGACAGATTACAAATTTTTTAAGTAATTTGTAAATTTCATAGGCCCATATACAAATAGGGCCCTGTGGCTGAAAGAAAAAGTGCTTGGTGACAGTGGGTAAGGTAGAGGTATTCCTTCAAGCAACTCCCAGAACCACCAGTTAACTACATTGTTACCAAGTTCAGTAACCATCTCCAGCTCACACCGAAGGATAATTACACTAAGTGGCAGTGGTTTGTATGCCAAGGAAAAATAAAAATTTCTTTAAAAATGTATTCAAATTCACTACAGTTAATAATTATATACCTGTTAAGAATTAAGTTTCACCAAATGAAGAATGTGCGATCACAATTACAATAAAATTGAGAAAAGGTCAATTTGACAGCTTGATTGTTCTAGGTGGGTAAGTATTAGTGGTTGTTAAATTAATTCTATGCTAGAATTGAGCACCTTTTTGTGAAGTCATGTTTTAATATCTTGCTTTTGTAAGAAATAAAAATGTTTAAGTCCATTTTATGAATACAGTATAGGAATGTTAGGTTATGTACAGTACTGAGGACAGGTTTACAGTGTGAGAATTTATACAAGTGAAACTGGATATTTTACTAGGTGGTTTTATTTTTTCAGAGAGAAAATGGCATGAAATAACGCCAGAGAGGAGTAAAGAGGAGATTCTTAAAATTAATCTACAAACTCCCAATGCATCTGCTTTGAGATTGAGGAGGCAGCCTTTTGTTCAACAAAAATATCAACCATCAGGGCAAATAATTTACAAGAGTCCACCCATAAAGTTATTCTCCCAGAACTCTCAGAAGTTAAAAGACAGTGCATTCAACAAGGAAGAGCAAAATGAAGAAATTTGGCAGCCATCTGTTAGATGGATGTACAGGTACCAAAAGCCTTGTAACAATTTTTTTCCATTATTGGTAACATAATTTTGTTCTGATGAAAATACAAATATTTGCCTTCTGTGTACAGAAGTTGTTTTCCTGGTTCTAGCTGGATGGGGTGTTGAAGCCTTTTAACAAAGTAGACAGAGGTAGAGTGTGTGTGTGTGTGTGTACACGCACGCACGCAAATGAAGAGTAGTTATGAAATATGTGGTTTTATTCTAAACCCACATATTATTGTTATGTTTGGGCATAATGCAGATATACTCCAGAGGAGGTAAAATCCACACTAGGGCTAACACTGCGTAAACTTACTGTACCTGTGTAGTACTAGAAAAATTCAGACTATAAGTGGTTAATATGTCTTGTTAAGGTATGTGAAAGTTTTGCAACCTTAGTTTTACATTTTTCCCAAAAATTCTGCTTCGACACCAACAGATATGGTGATTAATACCAGGTTACTATGATAATACTGAATATACAGTATATTAGTTCTTTTGTACTGGTAATATTTGGGATTAGCCTTGCCACTTCAAGCAGGTTGGTTTCATACAGCTCATAATGTTTGTATTTAATAATGTAGGGAATTTTTTTTCTTATAAATATGTAGGGAATAATTTTGTTAAATTGTACTTAGTTGCTAGAGACAGCAGGTTCTGTTTGCAGTAGCCAGTGTGACTGAGGTGGGATTATTTGTTCAATTAATCAACAAATTGGATGTACTCTTATGTTTAGTGAACAAATTATAAACCAGTTTCTGATACTTTAAACATGTTTTTAAATCCTTTAAATTAGGCAAAAGTAACATCCTGCATAAAGTAAACCTGTATAGTATGAGTTAAATAAAAGCAACACCAATTAACATTACACATTACAGTTCACTGCATGAAGTCTGAGTGAGCAGTATCCACACACCATGAGTGGAGTAGTAAATTTAACAAAAGTATACAGTAGTGTGCCCAATTTTTAAACAGTATTGTCACTCTCCTTAAAATAACTTACCATTTTGATAGATGAATTCTGTGTTGCACAACATGTCTACATATATTTTGGTACAGGCATTGATCATGGATGTTACTGATGAAGATATTTTTCTCTCCCAAATCCTGAATAAAGTCCTTGGTAACCATTTGTTGTTGTTAATGAAGCTTTATTAAATGCAGAACTTGCTAACTTTAATTTATTTTCTACAGAATGAAGAGTTTTTCACAAGACGAAGTGAATGATGAGGCACGAGAGCTAGAGCTGTTAAGTTCTGCATTGCATTCTGTGGTATGTAGAATTATTTCTTGAATATTTTAAAGAAATACAGAGATATTGTTCTATTTCTCTTTTCTTTACATGTTAGAGTAGGATTACAATGCATCAGGTTATCCTTTACTGTAGTTTGATGCAGTTACTTCTTTTATCAACATTTGTTGTGATGTTATCATGTAAATATTCTGGAGATCAACAGAGTCATATATCAAGTTTACTGTAGATAACTGAGTTTTTGTAACAAAGGTTTTCACAAAACCCATCATTTTTAATAAGGCCACCGTTACTATCTGCAATGTTCCCCAGATTCTTAGCCTTTTGTTTACGAGTAGAGAAGCAACAGCATTGTATACCCCTGTGACCTTAAGAATTGTTTAATAATAAAACTGAAAAATAGGTACTATTACTAATTTATAATAACAAAATGACAGTTTAGGATATACAGAAGATTTCTCAGAAGGATATCTGTCATACACTGGCAACTTCTAATAACAGGCAATCCTTTGGTGCCAAGCAGCCAGTTATGAGGAACTTAACTGTAATAATAATATGAGAAATAGTAATGATGGTGTTTGGGTAAATAACAGAAATATTACAGTATTATGGAGTTGGGCCAGACGCAAGCACTGGTTGTCTGATGTGTGTGTGTGTGGTTAAACATTACCCTTCCAGATACCTATACTTCACACATAAGTCCCTGGTGTATATTCAGAGCTTTTGTTATGAGAAAAAAAAAGCAGGTCTCATATGCCTTCAAAAACTGTATTTTGTTCATGACACTTACCTGACAGATATATATATAGCTGTATTCTCCGAAAGGGACCGACAGAAATTCAAAAACTTACGGCACACGCAGATGGGCCAGGTGGTTAGTACCCATTCCCGCCGCTGGGAGGCGGGTATCAGGAACCATTCCCATTTTCTATTCAGATTTTCTCTGTCGCGGTATTGTCAACACCTGTTGTCAATACCTCCGCTGTTGGTTTCGTAAACTTTTTCCACTAAGTATTCTGATTGTCTTTTGGTATTTTGACTTTGGCTTTGTGGATAGGCATACGCTTCTTTGGACTGTTTTGATTTTGGTTTTGGCTTTTCCTTGAACGAGATGTCTGGATCTAGTTCTGCTAGTTTCAGGGTGTGTGTTGTTCAGGAGTGTAAGGTGAGGCTACCGAAAGCTTCGGTAGACCCTCACACAGTATGCATGAGATGTAGAGGGCATGTCTGTATGTTGGATGATCGCTGCAAGGAGTGTGAATCGTTGCCTGATTCTGATTGGAAGGCGTACGATTCTTACGTTCGCAAGCTAGAGCGTGATCGTGTAAGGAGGTCTTCCTCCAGGAGTGTGTCGGTAGGTGGGAGTCAGGGTATTAATTTATCTCCTGTTAACCCTACTAATGCTTCTCCTTTCCCTGTAGAGTCGCCTTCTAACCCTGTGATTGCGTCTGCGGAAGGTAATGCCCTTTGCGCAGATTTTGAACTCCATTCGTACCTTGGAGTCTAAGGTGTTAGCGATCGAAAGTGCAGTGAAGTGTAGTGATCCCCAGTGTTGTGGAGGGGGCGTCAGATCGGCCCTATAATGCCTCTAGGTCTAGACCTCTGCCGAACTCCCAGGACTTAGGGAATGGGCATGTCGAAAGCCGCAAGAGGGTTACGGGGACCCCCCACCGATCTGGCGTCCCTTCGGCAGGCCTTGTTGACGTCTCCCAGGCTGCCAAGGATCGTGCTCGCGCCGGGATCCTTAAGGATTGTTTTTCGTCCTCCGAGGTGTCCTCTCCACTTAAGGGGTCACGTTCTCGGTTGGACTCTCGTCCTTTCAAGAGGAGCCGCGTTGAAGAGGACGCTTCTTCTCCTCTTTCTCGTGCCTTAGAATCTTCTCCCGACTGGCTGCGAGATTTGCCGCCGCAGAAGAGGACCAGGATTTCTTCGGAGGAGGACGTTGCTGAACGTCCCAGCCGCACCAAGAAGAGAGCCCTGTCGCTCTTGGTAGAAGGAGGAGGACGTCTCCTTCCCCTCTTCTTCTCATAAGAGCAGCCCTTCTCCTGAGCGGGCTTCCTCTCCTTCGAAGCGTCTTATCCAAGATATGCAGCGGCAGTTAGCTTCCCTTCTCGCTGCTAAGGAGAAGCAACCTCGTGGGCGCCGCAAGGATTTGTCGCTGCCAGTTAAAAGATCTAAGAGGTCTCCCTCTCCTTCTCTTCGTTTGTCTCTCTCCCCTGCGGCTTCTCGTAGTCACCCTCATCGTTCTGCGGATCATCAGCTCTCCTTGCCCGTCGTGACTCGCTGGTTGATCAGGGCGCTCCTCTTGCAGCTTCGGCTTGCTGCTGGTAAGAGTTCGCGCCAAGACGCTCTTCTTGCCTCTCCTCCTGCTTCTCGCTCTCGTTTTGACGTTCGGCAGGACGCCCACCAGGGCGCTTCTCGTTTTCCCGATCCCTGCATGATGCTCTCCAGGACTCGTCAAGAAGCTCGGCGGCTCGCTCGTCCGGGACTCTCGTCAGGGCGCTCGGCAGCTTGTAAGACAGGGCGCTCTTCAGGGCGCTCGGCTGCTTTCGAAGCAGGGCGCTCGTCAGGGCGCTCATCAGGGCGCTCGTCAGGGCGCTCCTCAGGGCGCTCATCAGGACGCTCGGCAGGACGCTCCTGTACGAGTTGTTCCTGAATTTTCTGCTGCTTCTTCCCACGAGAAGAGGTCTCTGGGACAATTGGACCCAAAGGTCTTTGTTTCTCTCTAGCCCCGGAAGACTCTCCTGTCGCTCCTGTCGAAGAGGCGGATTTGTCTCAGGAGTCGGACTCTGCTGAACAAGAGCCCCCTCTTTCGTCTTTCTCCGACTACAGGATTTTGGCTAGTATGCTTAAGGAGCTTTTTCCTGATAAATTTCAGCCTTCTGCTCCTCTTTCCCCTCCTTCGCAGTTAGCTTCTTCGAAGGTGAGGAAATCGCCCGGCTTCCTACAAATGAAGACTTCTTTGGCTACAAGAAAAGCTCTCAAGAGGGTCAATGCGTGGATGGAAGATAGGAAGTCTCAAGGGAAATCTTCCTTCGCTCTCCCCCCGTCTAGATTGTGCGGGAAAGCGGGAATGTGGTATGAGACGGGAGAGGAAATTGGCTCTAGAGTTCCTTCTTCCTCTCAAGGTGATTTTGCGAGCCTCGTGGATGCGTCAAGGAGGTCTCTTCTTTCTTCGGCTAAGGTGTCTTGGACTCTTTCTGAAACCGACCACCATCTGAAAGGCCTCTTCAAGTCGATGGAGGTTTTTAACTTTCTGGACTGGTGCTTGGGGGCCTTGGACTTAAGGACTCGTAGTCCGGACTCTATTTCTCTGGGGGAGCTGTCCAGTGTACTGTCGTGCATGGACAAGGCCGTCAGGGATGGCGCTGATGAACTGGCTTCTCATTTTGGTACAACCCTCCTAAAGAAGAGGGCTTTGTACTGCAATTTCGCTGCCAAGTCAGTTTCTCCTGTTCAGAGGGCTGAGTTACTTTTTGCCCCTCTTTCTAGCCATCTCTTCCCCCAGCCGCTTGTCAAGGATCTCGCCTCCAGCCTTAAGGAGAAGGCTACTCAGGATCTCCTTGCTCAATCTTCCAGACGTCCTAGTGTCCCTTCTACGTCTTCGCAAGGACTTCCCCCGAAGAGACAGAAGCCCTTTCGTGGGAGATCTTCCTCCTCTAGACCTTTTTCGCGAGGAAGAGGTCTCTCCAGAGGCGGAGCCCCTTCTTCCCAAAGGGGCAAGAAGTGACTTTTCTCACCTCCAGACACCAGTAGGAGCCAGGCTTCTCCTGTTTTCGGAAGCCTGGAAAGTAAGAGGGGCGGATTCCTGGTCCCTCAATGTGATCAAAAAAGGTTACAGGATCCGTTCTCAAAAACCCCCTGTCCTCTACTCCCAGAGATCTGTCGCCTTCTTACCGACCGGAAAAGCAACAGATCCTTTTAGATCTGCTGGAAGAAATGATTCAGAAGAGAGCAATAGAGCGAGTCCTGGATCTGGAGTCTCAGGTTTTACAATCGTCTCTTCCTGGTTCCAAAACAGTCAGGGGGGTGGAGACCAGTCCTGGACGTCAGCAGACTGAACAACTTTGTCGTCAAAGAGAAGTTCAAAATGGAGACGCCCCAGTCGGTTATCAATGCACTGCGACCAGGCGATTGGATGGTCTCTCGACCTTCAGGACGCGTATTTTCATGTCCCCATTCATCCTCAATCGAGAAAGTTTTGAGGTTTGTCCTGAAGGGAAGAGTGTACCAATTCAGAGCTCTCTGTTTCAGTCTGAGTACAGCTCCTATGGTTTTCACAGTCCTGATGAGGAACGTTGCCCGGTGGCTTCATCTTGCCGGAGTAAGGATATCGCTCTATCTAGACGACTGGCTCATCCGAGCCACATCGGAACAAAGGTGTCTGGAGGACTTGCATTCGACTTTGGAACTGACAAAGTCCCTGGGACTTCTTGTGAATTTAGAGAAGTCGCATCTGATCCCCTCAGTCCATTCTTTATCTGGGGATTCGGATGGATTCAGCGGGTTTTCGAGCCTTTCCATCCCAGGACCGTCAGCAGCACTGCTTAGTAAAAGTTTCGGCCTTCCTGGGGAAAGAAACATGCTCGGTGAGGGAATGGATGAGTCTGCTGGGGACCATTTCATCACTGGAGAAGTTTGTTTCCCTGGGGAGGTTGCATCTCAGACCCTACAGTTCTTTCTTGCAGACAACTGGAAGAACAAGGAGGACTTAGACAGTCTCTCAGGATCTCTCTCTCTGTCAAGGACCATCTTCGGTGGTGGCTCGATCCTGTAAAGTTGGCAGAAGGGGTCTCTCTCTATCTTCAGAGCCCCGACCTAGTGTTGTTTTCCGGCGCGTCCATGTCGGGATGGGGAGCAACACTAGGGGAGGGAAGTGTCAGGCACCTGGAAAGGGGAACAGGTGTCCTGGCACATAAATCTCAAAGAACTGAAAGCGATTTTCCTGGCTCTTCAGTTCTTCCAGGATCAAGTTGCAGGTCGGGTGATTCAAGTCAACTCCGACAACACCACGGCCCTGGCGTACCTCAAGAAACAGCGAGGTACTCATTCTCGGTCCCTGTTCTTGATCGCCAAGGAGATCCTGCTTTGGGCACATTCTCACCAGGTGACGATTCTCACTCGTTTTGTTGCAGGGGTCGAGAATGTTCGCGCCGACCTTCTCAGTCGACAACATCAGCTTCTGCCAACAGAATGGACTCTGAACGCAGAAGTGTGTCAGGATCTTTGGAAACTTTGGGGACGTCCCCTAGTGGACGTTTTCGCGACTTCAAGGACCACAAGGCTGCCCCTTTACTGCTCTCCTGTTCTCGACCCGGGAGCGCCTTTCTCTGGGACTGGAAGGGCCTAGATCTGTACGCCTTTCCCCCATTCAAGATTCTGGGGGAAGTCGTCAGAAAGTTTGTAGCCTCAGAAGGGACGAGAATGACTTTAATCGCTCCTTTTGGCCTTCAGCAGAATGGTTCCCAGAGGTCATGTCTCTCGTGGTAGACTATCCAAGAACGCTTCCTTTGAGAACAGATCTTCTCAAACAACCCCACTTCGAGAGGTACCACAAAAAACCTTCCCGCTCTGAGTCTAACTGCATACAGACTATCGAGAAGTTGCTCAGAGCGAGAGGTTTTTCTAGACCAGTGGCTAAGGCGATCGCTAACGCCAGGAGAGCCTCTTCCAGCGCAGTGTACCAGTCCAAGTGGATCATTTTCAGGAGGTGGTGTAAACTTAAGGGAATTTCCTCCACCACGACCTCTCTTTCCCAGATAGCGGACTTCCTTTTATATCTGAGAAAGGATTTGAACCTGGCAGTCCCTACCATCAAAGGCTATAGGAGTATGCTGTCAACGGTCTTCAGGCATAGAGGCCTGAACTTATCGGACAATAAAGACCTTCATGATCTTCTTAGGTCTTTTGAGACGTCTAAGGTAGCCTCCCCTAAGTTACCTTCGTGGAATTTAGATGTAGTTCTAAAATTCCTGATGTCGAAGAGGTTTGAACCTTTAAATTCTGCTTCCTTCAGAGATGTAACAAAGAAAGCTATTTTCCTAACTGCTCTGGCGACGGCGAAGAGAGTTAGTGAACTTCAAGCGTTCAGCAAGATTATAGGTTTCAGAGGCCCTGATGCTGTCTGTTCTCTGAGCCCTATTTTTCTTGCTAAGAATGAGAACCCGTCTTCCCCTTGGCCCAGGTCCTTCGAAATTAAGGGCTTGACGGACATCACTGGACAAGAACCTGAGAGAACCCTGTGTCCTGTCAGGGCTCTAAAATTTTATTTGCAGAGGACCCAGAATTGTAGAGGTCCTTCTAGCAATCTCTGGTGCTCCGTTAAGAGGCCTGAGTTACCTCTCTCGAAAAATGCCCTGGCGTTCTTTCTACGAAGCACCATCATAGACGCCCATTCCAGTGTGCTAGACGAAGACTTGAGAACTTTGAAGGTTAAGGCTCACGAAGTGAGAGCCATTGCTACCTCAGTGGCCTTCCAGAAAAACCAGTCTCTCAATGACATTCTGGGTGCTACTTTTTACGAAGCAATTCGGTCTTTGCTTCTCATTATCTCACAGAAGTGAAGACGTCCTATGAGAATTGCTGTGCGCTGGGGCCTTACGTTTCATAAAATACGATCTTGGGAACAGAAAGCGACTCTCATCCTCTCCTTTAGTTTTGTTTTGGTGTGTTTTTAATATTTTTTGTGTTGTTTTTATGGTCGTTGGGTCTCCACCAGTGGTGGTCGCCCCAGTCCTTAGTTTATGTTAATCTTTTAACGTAACTAGGCTTGGTCAGGTGGTTGTTAGTTTGTCGCTTACCCTCATAGTAAGGTCATATGGTCTAGTCACATTGTGGTCTCGCCCCGTTGACAGATCATCTAGATTCCACCAGCTCTATAGGTCTCTACCTCGCTGGAGTTTTCTAGTAAAGCAGAAGCAGGCTTGGGTGACAGTAATCACGAAGTCAGCAATGCTAACAGGTAAGGAACCAAGGCGTCAATCGCCTACATAGTTTTGTTTCCTAAATCCTATTCTGTCTCTTCCCACCTCCAATGGTGGGATTCAGCTATATATATATCTGTCAGGTAAGTGTCATGAACAAAATGATATTTTTATGATAAAATAAAGTTTGTTCATACTTACCTGGCAGATATATATAATCATAGTACCCGCCCTCCTCCCCTCAGGAGACAGTAGTTCTAGTTTCTAGAAAATCTGAATAGAAAATGGGAATGGTTCCTGATACCCGCCTCCCAGCGGCGGGAATGGGTACTAACCACCTGGCCCATCTGCGTGTGCCGTAAGTTTTTGAATTTCTGTCGGTCCCTTTCGGAGAATACAGCTATATATATATCTGCCAGGTAAGTATGAACAAACTTTATTTTATCATAAAAATATCATATTTCAGTAAGAAATGATTAATAAACCTTCTGGCAGCATACAGATTTCCATAGTAATTGCAGACCTAGTAGCATTGAAGGAAAGTTCCTATGCCTCTCACATGGCCTTCCTGGACAAAATGTGGGGTTTCAAGAACCTTGCAATGACAGTGATGGTTCTGTTCGGGGCACATCAAGAATGGTATCTAGTTCTGCTGTCTCTCCTTGTTGACTTCCTTAGGAGCCTAACCAGATTGAGAAACTTCTCTGCCATTCATACTTGTGGAGGTTTCAACAAAATTTTTGAAGTGTTACACCTTCAGACTTGGAGGTTTTCTGGTGAAGAAACTTTGAGAAGGAAATTTTGGCGTAGTCAGTGGAGCCATCACCAAACCACTACTGTATTTCAGACATAGCTAACTACCTCCTGTTTCTTAGACATCAGAAGATGCTTTTCTGTGTAGTGAAAGGTTATAGATCCATTCCATCTCAGATCTTTGAGCTTCATTGTTTGACGGTAATGCTTAATCAAAGTAGCAGAGTTTTGCCAATGAACCTGGCATGGCCTCTATGTGAACGTCTTGATCTGGCATTGTTAACAGATCATGCCCTAAGGACTGTTTTTTTATCTTTGTCTTTTTCAAGACATCAGCTAGCTCCACACCCTTTTCTGACAAGACTTTTGTGAATTGGGTTTTTAATCTGTAGTTTATCTTGTGTTAAATGATGTTGGGTTGCAGACTTTTAGTAAGCTGTTCCACAGCCTCTTTGCTACTGATTCAGTTTTTTAAGCTAGGAATGATGCCTCCTATGTCTGGTTCAGGTCAGGTCATTCCTTTATATCTTCATTAAACTAAGGATTTCCGAAGAGGGACTTAAGGCAGCAGTTATTCACTTGCCATGTTGAGGGCTAATGACAGAGTGGAAAAAGCTGGCCAGGTTGAGCTTCAGATACATTAGATCAGGGAAGTTTTATCTTTGTTACTTTATAAAAGCCCTGTAAAACCACCTACTTTTTTTAAAGAAACCCAGTTATCAAGTGTTTTTTGAATGGCTGTTATGCACTTGGATGGGCCAAAGTACTTTTATTTAAGACATATTACATTTTATTTAGGATTTGATTTCTTAAGACTTGATAGTTGCAGCAGATGAAGTTGTTGCCACTTCAGATGGTGTTTTGGCCTTGGAAATCATCGTAGTCATATGCTTAAGCATCTCATTATGAGATCATATTAGATAAATACATATGGCGTAACTTGCCACTACACATGTAGTATGTGTTATTACTGTAATGTATACTCCTTGCTTGTCAGAAATGTATAATTGACAAGACATGTTATTTTGTAAATAGGGTCCCAGTCATGTTCTTGACCCATGTCCCTCTTTGGAGCCATGGGTTCTAAATGTTTCACTTTCCAGGAGCTTCCACTCATTCCATAGGTCCCTCATATTCCATTTGGGGCATCAGCAGCTTAGCTCCCTCTCACCTAAGTATCTATGAAGGCTGTGTTGAAAGAAGGGATTTTTGTCGAAAGAAATGTGGTTTTGAAAAGAAAATTCGATAAAACTTGCTGTAAACAGAAGTGCCTGTCTCCCAGCTTCACGATATTTCAAAGCTGTTTGGTTTACACTTAAAGGCAGACACTTGGAACCTAGGAAAACAGCAGTTGCTAAGCTAACCTGTTGAAGATGGCAAATCTGAGAGATGGCATATTTGGATTTTGTAGGGATGTTCAAGTACTCTGTTAGAAGTTAAGGATATTGGGAATTTTAATTTTATAAGAAAACTAAAATTTTATTATGAAGTATGATATTTTAAATTGCTTCAGGTTTGTATGAGTTTTATCAATTTTCGAGGTGTGATGAATTAAAGTTTTTCTAGCATTGTGATCAATAAGCGTGAATGTTATACCTATAATGAGATTTATAAAAATCTGAAGAAAAATTTGATAGCTAATGAATTGTGACCATTGTATTATAATTTTTTATCTTAATTAGGTTGACAGAATGTGAAAGAAAACTTTGATGCTTAAAGCTGGGTGAGGATATAATTTCCTGTATCTTTGTTACAGGTACCATCAGAGCCTGATGCAGGAGTTGCTCCTCTGCCATACCAGGATGTACCCTCATCAGTTTTAGAGAGTCGTCATAATTTTGATAATCTTGTCACGACAAATAAGAATGTAGGTGTTCTTACAAATTCTGGCTCAAAGTCAATAGATCCAAGGAATTATTTTAAGTCTCCAGGGCACTTGTCACCCATCTCCTTTAACTCCTTGCAGATTAGTAGGGCCAAGTTTCATCCACAGATAAAAGAAAAATCCTTGTTTAAAACAAGTGATTCAATAACATTTAACTTAGAATCTGATAATAAACAAAAGAATAAAAGGCAAATACGATCCCCAGAATCACCTGATGACTCAGGCTCAAATTTAAGAAGTAAATTGCAGAAGGTGTTGGAAAATATTGAGAGTGGTGAAAGGGCTATAAAAGAAGAATTTATGACTGCTCTGTCTTCTTTGATAAGCAATGCTTCTTATGTTTTGAATGGTACTGCTGTAGGAAGTGAACCAGAAAGGAGTCAGATTAATGATGCAGAGAGTTTAAATTCTTTAGTGACTGAAGATGTAACAGGTACATCTTCAGTCATTCCAGTTATATCCACCACCAACAAGCAGCCCATTGAGTATGTTACTCTAAGTGATGAAGTGATTCCTCATGGTGTCAGTGTACAGGTAACAAAAGCTGATCAACAACATAGCAGTTTAGATAGAGTTAGTGGCGATGAATTTGATGGTATTGAAACTGTTCCTCAAGTAACAGGTGAATATGTCATAAGTGATGACATTGACTATCATGGTGTCAGTGATAATTCTGGATTTACTAGTAATGATGTTTTGAAAGTAGCTGATGGTGCAGATAAACTGGATAATGAAGATTCAGGAAATACAGAAGTAACTTCTAAAATCAATGATGCTACTGTGACTGGTGGTAATAAATTTTCTCTTAGTGGTGGTGCCGAAGGCAGTGTAATTACCGAGATGGAACTGCCTGTAATGTTTCACAACCTATCCACTTTAACTACAGACCTTCCCTACAACACTGAAAATATTGTTTTACAAAAAGGTGATTTTCATACCACACAAATGCCTATGTTGGAACCTACGAACATAACTAGCAGAGAGCAGTCACAGGTTACTAAAGAAACACCTCTTTATTATTACAACTTAGGACTGGTGGATACTACTAGTTCACTATTAGAAGAAACTAGTACAGTCTTACCTATATCTTTGAAAAGTGAAGCAGACAACGATCAAGGTGAGTCGCAGACTGATCCATATACTTATTTAGTACAGCCAGCAGACTATCCATTAGGATCGAATACTAAAGAGAATCGAACTTCTGCTTATAACATGTTTAAAAAGTTTGTTGAGATTTTATCAAGTGACATTTACACAGAAGGCCCTTTGGAAAACTTACTTAAAGAGAAAGGACTGACTTTGCATGAAGTAATGAAAGTTCTTAGGAGTGGCACATCATGGAATGACCATTTGAGTAAGCAAAGGCTAAAAGAAGATAAACTCCACCCAAACATGTCAGAAATTTCGACTATATCGGGAAATACAGATATGGATTCAGAGAGTACAAGTGTGTACGAGTTGAATGGTCTTGTCAGTGGAGGTGTTAATGACTATGAAGTTACTTTGCATATGAAACCAGAAACCGACTCATCTTATCCTGGAGGAAATCTACACAACCAGTCACGAAAAGATAATGTGTCTTCTCTTACTAGTGACCAGGTATTACCAAATACAGATCTGACTCCTTTGTCTGTGACTGAAATTCAGGCTGTGATCACCCCAGTTCATGACAGTGGCTTAGGTAATAATTCACAGTTTTTCGATTGGTTTCTAAAACTGAAGGCATTCTTGGATAATTATTCAGGAAGACAAGATCAGGGTAACAGTTTTTCTGAACAATCTACTGTGACTCCTGTGCCTATCACCACATATTCAGGAAATTCTTTATTTGATAAATTTGTCAATTTTCTTGGAACTACAGAGAGTGTTTCAGGTGACAGAGAAAAGAATATTTTGGATAGAGAATATGAAAGGAAACCATTACTTCATTCTCAGCAATTTTTGGAGGACAGTCAAGCAGAAGAAAGTACGACAAAGGAAAGTGAGTATTATAAAAAAGGTAAGTTTAGTCAGTAACAGCAGTAGTTCATTAGTTCTTGAAAATTTGTGAGATATTGAAGTATTTGATAGCATGTAAGGTGCACAGCATATTAGACACACCCCTAATTCAGCAGGACATATTCAGGAAATAGTTTTTATTGTACAGGTTTACAATCCCTTATCTGAAATTCTAAAAACCAAAAAGCTCTTTAAAGCCAAAATTTTTTATAGAGGTTAGAGCATCAGTCATGAGGTTCATGTGACACATCAACAACTGAACTAAGCCACTACTAGTCATTTGGACATGATGTGGCAAGACTTGTTGAAATGTGTGTGTTGGAGATCTGTTGGCCTCATTTAGGCTGTTACACTAACAGTATCCATTTGCTAAAGTCAAATAGACAGTTGGTATTTAAAACAATAATTTTGATAAAAATTTTATTTACTATATCCCATTATCATATATTAAAACAAGGGTATTATGATCATGTCCCATTTGTACTGTACTCTGGTATTGTTTACATTCTCAAAATCTTTGCCACGTGTTGCCATATGATAGCTGACTGATTAGTACTACCAACATCCTCATTGCCATGAGTTGCCAAGTGAAACAAATCAGAAATAGTTTTTTTTTTGTAAAATAACAAAGCTGAGTTAAAAATGCAACTTACATTTATTCATAAGTGCAGTAAATTTTAAGTGAAGGTGTGATTTCACCAGTTTTGGATGCCTCTTTCACGTATTCCAAACATTTTGCAACCTGATGTCATTCAATAAGGATGAATAAAACCTTATTTCATTTTCTAATATGGAAGTTATCATTGAGGATATGCAGATTATGGATTTTCACACTTGGCTAAGAATATGGATGGTGATGTTCTGCAAAATGATTAGCACTCACTAAACCAAAAGTACGGGTGATAAAGGTGATTGTACAGGTTTTGTATTGAAACACAACTGTTCAGTGATCATCAAGCAGTGTCTCCTGAGGGTGGTCTAATTTTTAATCCGCCACTTTGAACAATTTTGTTTTGGAGGACATGGAGATCCGAACAGGAGATGTAGTACAATACTGCATTATAGCAGTGACCTTACAAATGATTTATGTTGTCTGGTAGCCTTGATATGTTGTTAAAATGTGTGGAAGAAATTTAGTCAGAACGTAACATTGAGATCTCTAAAATATTCACTCATTACATTAAGTACACTGGTTGCATGAGCATTACCTCTAAAATATTCACTCATTACATTAAGTATACTGGTTGCATGAGCATTACATTAAGTACACTGTTGCATGAGCACTGTGAATCATGAAGTTGGAGCATGGTATGCAATATGCTGATCACTGACCCTCTTGTAGGGGCTGGGGAATGAGTTACTGCTTACTGTGTACCTGGAAAGTCACTCTGTAGATGATACTAATATAATTTTTAGCAATCCCTTCAGCTTAGGGTCCTTTGCTTTGTTCCTTGTATTTTTAATCCATACCCTTGGGTCTCATTTCAAAGATGGGTGTCATGCCAAAACTTTTCGATTCTACCCAATTCCATTTTCAATAATCACTGTGCAGTGTAGGGTTAAGCCCATTAAGATTGCCATCAGCAACAGTTGTCTGCTGCCAGTCACTTGAGAAACTAAGTGAGATCAGTACATGTAGGCTACTCAAGTTAAACCATGTATAAATTAAATCAACTTGGCTAAACAAGTCAAGGTACTGCTCAAGCTAACAGCATTAGTTATTAATTGTCCATTATTGAGAATAAGTAGTAGTTACTCAAACTGGAAATAACTACAGCAATGGCTCTGTACAAGCATATTGATGGTTAGGAACAAGTGTCTAAATTAAGAAGAAACATGCCAGGATCGGATTAAAGACTGAAAAACATTGATCTTAGTGTTTTCAAGTGACATATCTTAAAAGGGTCAATCCGTTGAGGAGAATTAGGTAGGATTTAATAAATATGTTGGGAAAAATAAGTACCTCAAACCTGTCTGGCCAAAAATATGTTTTATGAAAGGAAAAGGTAAAACAGAGGAAAAAAAAATAGAATGTGGGAGAGGTCGCCTGGGGAGGATGCTGTATGATGCTGGTCCACTTGAAATATTATATAGTTGTTAGATGTCAGTATTGTTAGGGTTTTATAGAGTAGCAGATGTCTAGTCATGGTTCCATGGTATTTAGAAGCCTTTGAGAAAGAGTCCCATATCTGTATTTCTGATTTTCCTTGTAATGATGATTAAAGTCCCAGAACATTTGCATGTATTTACTCTTAAAATAAGCTTCTGCTTGTAATGTTTAAATTAGCAGGTGTATCTCTTTCCCTTTCCTGATATATATCCTGCTATAGGTATAGAAGAAATTGCTGAATGAAGTACTGTATTTTGTTGAAGTGACATAAGTACTGTAGAAATTTGTGTACAGTACTGTGCATTACAGCAGTCTTTTAACATTGTTTACTTTCTTGCAGGTGATTCCATTGAAAAAATAGACAATTATCCTGACTACTATTCTTCATATGATAGTGAAGAAATGGTTTTTATCTCTGCACTCCCAACACCTGTTCCACTATCAACTCTCACCGCCTTTGTAAATGAAACTGTATCAGACACAACTGAAACTCCTCCCAGTATTTTGCCTGTTCCAAGGCAATTTTATTCAGGTTCGCAAAACACTTCAATTAGCAATAGAACATTAGATGCGGTCATTGCAATTTTGAATCCTTGGGTGGACAAGTCTGTTACAGAGGACCCTTTATATCCTGTTGAAAAGGAACCTCTCGGTGAGGCAAGGACCTTTAGCACGCTTGATAGTGAAAATAGCAGTGTTCTGCCATCTAGGTCAGGAGTTAGTAAATCGGTCAGTGAAGGAGAACACCATGAAACCAGTAGCTTGGCCAGTACTTTGGTTTTTCATCCTGCTAGTCATGCTCAGCAGAATACTACTTTTGGCAATAAATCCCTAACTGATGTTATTGCAATTATAAAACATCAAGACAATAAGGTAGAAACTACTGACTCATTCATATTAGAGAAGAGTCATGAGGATATACAGCCAGGCTTGGAGAGAATATCTAATTCGTATAAGAATGGCAGTAATGGTTCAGTGCCTTCATCCTCTACATTTACGCCTGGAATATTAAGCAGATCTACAAATGAGCCAGTTACTGTGGTTCCCTCTAAAATTTTTGCTCCTGAACCTGTTCCTTCAACTTCTGAGAGCTCCATATCTTCAGGTAATAAGTCAGTGGCAGAAGTAATAGCAATTTTAAATCCTTTCAATGTGTCTGGAATCTTGACAACTTCCTTATTAAATGAGTCGACAGTATTAGTCATCAGTACCCTCGCCAGTACAGTAAGCAGTGGGTTTCTTACTTCAGAGCTATCAAATGGAAGCTTAAAAAGACTCGATGTTTTCCCTGAAACGACAACATCCCAGATTGATACATTGGTCTTTCATGAGAACTCATCAACCACAGTTGATTCAGTCTCTGAGTCTTCATCATTAGCTGTATCTGTTCCACCTTTGACTACAGCTCCCAGTATCGTACCTACCACTGACAGCATGCTGACATCAGCAGGTACAGACTCCACGGTACTCTTGTATGACGATATCTCTACAGTTTCTGTTCCATCTGTAGTAAGTGCAGATAACCATTCAACTTCAAGAACAGATATTTCTGTGCTTACATCTGATACTGAGACCTCTGAGAAGTATCTGCTAATAGATATATCAACAGCACTGGTTGACACTGAACAACCAGTGCCTGGGATTACTTTGAGGCATGATCCAGTCCCTGAAACAACAGTTACACCCACTGTACCAGTCCCAGCTGAGAACGACAGAATAGAGAGACCAAGAGTAGACTCGATCTCCAGAGTGCCTCATAGTAAGTACTGTACAGTAACAATGCAGTGGTACAGTATTGTGTATTACTTTTCTACGAACTTTTAGATTCTAATAAAAAATGGTTGACCATACTGTATACAGTAATGAACTTACATTGCTTCATGTGCATCAGAGTTGTTCAAGTATCTTCAATTTTGGCAGTTTTGCACACCTAACATTCGTTTATATAGGAATTATAAAACAAACTTCTGCATTTGTATGATGCAAAATATTAGTTATTACTTATAACTGTTGAGAAAACTGATAGTGCATGGTAGAATTTTTAATTAAAATTTTTCATTTTGAATATGTTGAAAAAATTTTGTTGATTATTACTGATTGAAAAAAAAAGAATTTTTTTTTTTTTACAAATCCAACTGTTGCCTTGTAACACTGTCACTAAAAGGCTAACTAAATCAGGAGTCTACTGTATATGTAATAGAGTCCACATAATCAGTGGTCAGCCTTGGTAGTTAAGATTTATAGATCAGTGGTCTTGTTAAACTACAGATGTTAATAGTACTGTAATGAACTGCACTTCCTAGTAGGACAGCCAGTAGCATTACATTTAGTAAAGGTTGCAATGCAGAAAGCGTTCAGATACAGATTTAGACCTAATTGCAAACTTCAGGTAACTGAAAGGTTGAATGCTAAAACTTAAATTAGTATTAAATTAACTACAGTATGTTTTCATATGTCAAACAAATTTGTAACCATTTTTAGGATACTTTTGTGTGGTAGCTGTTCTTTACCGTAAAAAAAGTATTTGCCAGTCGGTCATTAATGTTGTTAATTTCTTTTCTGTCATTAGCCACCTGAGATTTTGAAAGTGGAATGTCTTGTAGGGGAATAAGCTTCCTTTCCAAAATACCAGTCTTCCATTTTTATTTCAGATCACACAGCTTTAGGAATTTCAGCGACGGCAGCTATAATTGGGCTGTTAATGGCATTTGCTGGCATAGCCATAGTAAGAAAGATTGTGAAAGAAAGAAAAAAAGTATATTTCATTCAACCACGATCCTATCTTCATCATTAAGGTAAAAAAAATGTTTCCTACATTTAGTACTTACTTTGTAGCAGATAAACAACCTGATAACATACATGAAAGACCAGTGTTATTTTGGTGTCTTTTGAGAGCTCATCTAGGAAATATTCACCCACAAATGCAGTAGTCAATGTTTTACATGCTCAGCTGACATTTTTTGCAGTTACTGTTCAAGTTGTTACTATTAACCGTTAAGAGTTGACTCTTGTGTTTAGTTTAAATTCACTGTTTGCGACTGTCTTAAAAAAAACTCAGGGTTGATGTCAGCATTGTCTCGTAATATTGTGTGTGGCGAGAAGTGTTTGAGCAAGGAATCTGTTGTTATTATTATTATTATTATTATTATTATTATTATTATTATTATTTATTACCATATGTTCTCTGACCAGACTGCTGTTCATATTGTAATATACGATTATTATCGGATTTAAATTTGAAATTTAAATTTTATTCAAGAAATTCACTAGTTAATTACAAGGGAAAGAGAACTGCTGTAAAGAAAATGTAAAAAAATTATTTTAACTGAAACCAAGAACAAATACAGATCAGTTCTAAATTAGGGATGTGCAACATAATTTCCTGATTTTTAATAATTTTTATTGCAGAAAGCTGGTGTTCGTGGAAGGCTAAATTGTAGCAAAGAATCAGTATCATAGAATATATCATGTTTTGAAATAGTATAGCGTAAGAGTACAGAAGTCTTTGTTAACCATATATTGCTTTTACTAAAAATTAAGGGAAAGTATTTGCAGTAGTAGTATCCAGATACTGCATTACATCAGCTTTGAGCAGTTCTATGTTCAGGTGGCTTTTAGTATGTTGAAGGAAAATTTTGTATTTTAAATGTGCACTTACAGTAATGAAACAAGTAAAGAAAGTTTTAGAGTTTAATATTTAACATTTTATAAATTAAATGTTTTTTAAAAATAGTTTATCACTGCTGTCATTGAACCCTTATTCTGCCATTGAGACTGGAAATATTTTGCCCCCGAATGGGTTGAGAGATTTTTTTTATTAGAATAAGTAAGTAGATAATATAGAGAGAGTTCACTTGATTCCTCCTGTAGAGCCACTAATTCATCTGGATCCATATTTATCATTAAATGAGCAAAAATTGAAATTATAATTAAGTTAATCTGTGATAAAATAATTTTTACTAATACAGTACTAATTTACAGTTATCAGCAATCAAGTTACTAATAGAAACCAATACCTATACTTTATGCAGCTTGTATAATCAACTAAATAAAAATTATAATTTATATAACCTATAAGTAAATCATTGGCAATTTTAATGTGCATAACCCTATATAGTACTAAAATAGTACATCAGTGGATTTTGCAGGAAATGTAGTAGAGCAGATCATGAACTCAGGTAGTCTGTGCTGTTTCACTGACAACTGAACAAATACATATCTTCTCAAATGCAAATGGGATATTTTTTATCGGTGGATGTCATACTTTGCTCATCCAGCATAGTTTGAATGGCACACCACGGTGAAAAAAAAATTTGATTTCAAAGTTTATTAATCAGTTCACAGGCAAAGCCATTCCCTGTTCTGTACCACATCCTAACAAACAAAAAGTACCTTGGTGGTCTCATATTTTTTCAGAATTAATAAAGCAAGAGCATTCAGTTACAAGGAGATTAGACAGTGTAAACAATAGTTTTAACAAAAATGACAAACAACATTTACTGTATACATAGGAAATAAATTATACATGGAAGAATATTGTGGAGACTATATATTAGAAATCTCTAGTAATACCCCTATACAAAATGTGTGGTTATTATTCAGGGAAAAAAATATGACATTTATAAAGTTGCCAAGACATGGTGTATTTAAAAATGGAAACCCAGAAATAAGCAACATATTAGGATAAAATTTTACAACCATAAGCAGCAGCAAAAACCTAGATAAAGTTTTGTAAAATAAAGACAAACTGAATCAAACAAGCTAAATTTTGAAATGACAGAAAATATATACATGTACTGTGTTACAATGTAAAATTTATTATAGAAGAATAATATCGTGCACATTCTAAATGTAACAAATCTGCTCCTGGAAGAGAGATTTTGAAATGATCAGACATATAGCACCTATATCTAAATCATGTCTTTTTTAGTTTTTTTTTTTAATAATTTCTGGTTCAGAAATTTGTTTACTGAAGTATTTCCATTTCCAAACCAGTCCAACTTCCTTAACTAGTTACTTATGCCTATTGTTAGAGAGAAAGGTAAATGTGTGACTCGCATAACACAAAAATAAAGTATTGACAGCTACCCTGTGTGGATCACAGAACCATAGATCCACTAGAGATTCACTTTATCATCTGGAATATCACACCTATGGAGGATTTGAATGCGATCAAATACTGTAATAGGTATTTTCTTTGATACGAAGAAAGGCATGTGATACCAATTGCAGATACTCAGTATTAAAAACAAAAAAATAAGATATATGCTCACTTGACATTTTCATTGACAGCTTCCTGACAGACCTTGCCTTTCAAGTACAAATTCATCATATTTATTCAAAAAGTTTCTCATTTAAAAATGGATTTCAACAGGAATGTGTCCTAGTAGCAAATTCTTGACACTGGCAATAAATGGCATCAGTTGGAATAAACAACATTTCCTGTATTTGATTGAATATGAGATTCAGGGCTTATAAGACCCTCCCCCACATTTTTAAAAGGGAATATTAAGAACTTTGTTGTATATTTAATGTAAGCATTGAATCTTAACAAAATATATAGCTTCACCACCCTGCTTATAAACATTCAACTTACAATCATTCAGACACACAAACAAATGGGATCGCAAATTAAAATTGTGTTCAGAATGCTCTCCTTTGCCACTAGTAAGTTCAAGTTTTGTTTTGTGCGCCTATTCTGTACGTACAGCACTGTATGTACAGTTTACTGTGTTTTAAGGTGAAAAAACATACAGTACTGTATTGATTTTATATCATACTGTACTTAAATAGGCTTGAAGAGTACAGTAACCAACTTATAAACAAAAATCATACAAACGGCCTCCGGAACGTAACTCATTTGTAGGTAGGGTTGTGTCTGTACTCATGTCTATTTCCATCACCTCTTATGAAAACAGAAAACAAAATTGTAATTTAAATATATGAAATTATTTAAAAGTTTGTGTTTTAAAGTAAGATTTTTAGTAAGTTTAATTAAAAGTTTTATGTTTTTGTTATGTAAAGTTGATGTGTAAATCTAGCCTGTGTGTGTGTGTACTATATATATACTTGTATTCATGCACTGAACTCCCTTGTCTTTCTCTTTCAAATGTGATATGTAGTATTTTTATTGACTTGTAATGCAGTATGTACAGTAATGTAATTATTGCAGTAATGTAGTGTTACATGTACAGCATTTCCTCTGTGGACAGCTTGATGGTCTGCTTCCCTATAAGTAACAAAATTCGATTAGTAATGAAGATAAGCACGTGTGCCCTGGGGCCAACACGCATAGCTTATACTGTGTTGCAGTTCCATTTAAAGAACTTAATAGTTTATCCTTACCAGTATTTTGTAATTATCATTCAGTTTCAATTAGCTTTTGCAAGGGAGCAGTTGAGGGAGCTTCTTCAGTTTCATTTGTGGGCTAGCACATAAATGGGAGAAGTAGACCTAGCTGCTCCCACACATGCAGTGTACAAGGGTACTGTATGTGAATCAACACTTCCACAGTATTTCCTCACATTGGTTGATCTTCACCAAGGATGTTCATGGTCTTTATTAATGGCAAGATCAACTGAACCTGGTGAAGGGAGTCCTTTGGTGTTGCTGGAGTCAAAGATCTTGATGTTCTCAGACTAATCTAATAGGGATTAGCCAGTGGAGGACAAGATGAAGACATTCATGACCAAGTTGGTATGCTTTTGTGCTGGGATCACGACCAATAACACCACCACCATAACGTACATATGAAATCGGGGAAGAACAAGGTCGGAGTGTCTTTGCCGGTTGGCAGGGGAATTCTTCATTTAGGCACAAAATCACAGTCACACCATCATGCCAAGGTTCCTTCTGGAGTTTGTAATATCTGAGTGGATATTCTCAGAAGGTCTCATCAGATACTTCCTTTAGAGTGGTCCTTGGCAAGGTTTGGGGGATACCATTGCAAGATCTGTTTACCATGCTGTTTGAATGCTAAACTACCACTGTATTGTTATCCACAACCAGACCCACTGACATTGGAGGTGCCTGTCATGCTCCAGCCTTGGGACAGTCAGGACACCACACCTTTCCTTTTTTCAAACTGTTGAGACAGGTTCAAGTGAATTTAGGATTTTGGCAAATTCTCAGATGACTCTCATCTCCCATATTTTTGCTACAGCAAGAGGTTTCTTGATTTTCTAATGGGCAACTTGAGTGTTCTTCCCACTTGGAGGGGACTGCTGAAACAGCCTCATTTCCAGCAACATCACAGTCATTTAGAGTTGCTACACCTACATGCATAGTCTCAGAAAGAGCAGCTGTTCAGAGGTTGCTGCAGCAGTTATTGCCACCCCTTGCATGTCTTCTTCCACTGACCTTTACTACGGAAAGAGGGAGCAGTTCTTTGCTTGTTATGATGAATGGGTTTTCACCCTCTTGAAGTCTGTGTTCCTGTCCTAGCTGACTTCATTTACTTGAGGAATGGGAAGCTCTCTCTCCCGTTAATGGTTATCACTCTTTTATCTCTTCAACCATCCTCCAGCATGGCTTAGATTTAGAATGACTTATTTTGTTGTTTTACCTGGTCAGTCCCACCGGTTACTGTTAAATCTCCAAGTTGGGATTTGACGTTGGTACTGTACAAGCTTCCTCGATCACCTTTGATGACCTTGCTACTGCCCCATATGTGACCCTCAAAACTATTGTTGGCTGCATTTGCTACTCTGAAGTGTCTTGGAGCTGTCTGCCTTGTTGGGTGATGTTTCTCATTCCAGCTCTCTGCCCTGTGTGGGGTTTCCCTTTACCCCTGAGTTGGTAGCCATATCAGAGTCTTCTGGTAAACTATGTCATTCATGGACTCTACCCATTCCTGTCTTGCCTTCCTCTTTTGCTGGAAATATTTTTCTCAGGTTGGTTAGAGCCATCAGGATTATTTCCACAGGACTGAATTTTTCTGTTGTTTTTGACCGTTCCTTCACAAGAGTCACATAATTTTCCTGTTTCAAAGAATACACTCTCATATTTGCTAAGCTCATTATTGCCTTAGCTTATATGAAGATCATGGAGGACTTCACATCTCAAGATAAGGTTAATGAAGTTTGGCATGTATGTACGAGTATATGGAGGTCTCACATGAGGGCATCTTGCAAATTATGATCAAAGCACACGACCAGGGGGCTCTCTCATCTTTTTTGGCCTATAAGTATAACTAAAGCTATCAACCATTCTTTTAGGTGACACTTGGCCTTGTCAAAACACATTCGATAGGTTCTGCTTATGTGGTGTTGTGCACAAGTATTTTGAACTGTATTTGTATTTGTTCAGGCTAATTAGGAGGCATCCAGGTTAATCATCTTTGTCATGATCTCATTTCTTGTGGTTCTGGCATACCTATAGGCATGTGTTATCCTAGTGTACCCCTTTGTGCCTCATATGCAAGGTGTGTGTACTCCTTTTATGCCTTTAATATCATGAATGGACACCATAGAATGGAATATAAAATTTAGGCCAAAGGCCAAGCCTTGGGACCTATGAAGTCATTCTGCAAGGAAAGAAATTGAGATTAGAAAAGCTTTAAAGGTGTTAGGAGAGGGTAGAAAGTAAGATGGAAGAAAGAGAATATGAATGGAGGTTCAGAGGAAAGAAAAAAAATTGGTTGCAGCTAGGGGCCCAAGGGACACTGCAAACACCCTTAAGTAATGCCTACAGAGCATCGCATGAGGAACACTGACAGAACTACCCTCTAAAGGGGTAATGGATGCTGTGTAGCTCTGCATAGAGTTTTTTTTTTTTTAGGAAATAATATATATTTTTATATACTTTTAGCAGTCTTCAGCCTTGTAAAATATATGTACAGTACTTGGGAACCTGAAAGGAAATAATGAAACAACGTTCAGTTGCAGCTTAATTTCAAGTTGAGAATAAACAACATGCATATCCCTATATGGATTGCATGGTATATATCACAAAGAATCAAGTGGAAAGGGCAAGGGTTTGATGCCTAAATATTTTTAATACTCCATTCAGGATTCAATTAATCTTGGGAAATTGGAATTTATGAAGGGCATTAGTAAATGAATAAAATTACTTAGGTGAACCACAGCTACATGAAAAACTAACTTGTTTAAAACATTTTATTCATTCAACAGTTATAAAAATGCCAGGATCTGCAATGACAACAGTTTTGTGTAAAGAAAATAAAAAGTCAGGGAAAGGCTTCCAATATACATTTATAATCTCTGGCAAAACATGTCTGAATATTAGGAAAGAAATTTGACACAATATGACATTCCAACTTTTTATACTAACATGACTATCCAAACCAAAGCCACTGTAACAGTACCACACACCATGTGAAATCCTGGTAACTTAGAAAAAATGTATACATCAAAAGTAGCTTTTAATTAAAAGCCACTACAATACAGTGTTCGTCATATGTCAAGTAAATCTTTAAGAATATTTTAACTAAATACCACCATTACCAGTTATTTTTTCAACTAGCAATCTATAAGACTATGATGATAAACTACATTATTATTCCTTTACAAAATCATACATTTTGGTTGCGATCTTTCAAATTGTACAACTTAATTGCATGTTTGTCTCGTGTATTCATTATTAACAGTGATTTTATATTTTTACAGTTGGTGATTTTGGAAACAGTAATTTCTAATTAAATTAAAATATATTTTAAACAACTTTATTTGCACCTTTAACAAATGTACATTCAATTCACAATAACTATGGAAGGTACAGTTTCTAGACCCCATAAAATAGCTGAAATTATTCCTTTTTCTATGATATCACAGAATCAACACCAACTACTGTATAAATTTGATATTTTAACAAATATGCAATGAACAGATTTCAAGGTATTCCATGACTAAGCAGGTAAATTATTGCAAAACCAACAAAAATGGATTGACTGTGTCAATTGTACTGTAAAATTACAATTTATTAAATATAAAAATTTTAAGTAGAAATTGCCTTGAAATTACATTTAGAACTTTGTTTACAAACTTGAGCATATGATTGTGCACATTTCATGACCAGTGTTACAAAATGTATAACACTGATGCCTTTGGCACCACAATAAGTTACTAATTGGTTGCGTTTGCCACTGTATAACAGAGTGAAGCACTTGTCTAACAAAGTTATCTTCTGTAAGTAGTTTTCTAATCACAACTTCCCTATTCTACAGTGCAATATTACATTTAAAATATATTAAAATTGGAATGCAATTTCTTTACCATGTTGAGTTACATGGGGAACTCATAAAAGCATATCACTACAACCAACAGTTTACCTATGATGAGAGATAATGCTAATTAGATATTTCATCTTGCCTTCAGAGACCTACTAAAAGGTAAGCATGACTATCCTTGCTAAACTACTGGGTTTATTGCCCTTTACAACAAACTTAATAGAACTGAATAGCTAAAGTGCACTCTTACCCTCAGAAAAGTATTTCTTATGGAATGTACAGGTAATGAATACACTAACTTAATGGATAGATAATTATTAATCTTAAACCTTTTGTCTATGTTTAAATATATGAAATGTTATGGTACTGATGATGATAATTATAAGGTATGTATATTGAACTGAACTTTGCATGTTAATTGTTATAAGATATATAGAGCTGATCTTTGTATTTTATTTACTTGTCAAGAGGGTCAACAGTTAAAATTATATTTATCAGGAGGCAGTGGGATAATGTAACATCAAAGTTTTATAATGGCCACTTCTGGGGATTGTCACAGAAGATTCAAGTATAATTTCAGCGTATGCTTATGCTTACCTGAGGGTGCCTTCATCATGGAGACCATCTCCATTCTCTTTTTCACTCCTTTTATGCTGCTTTATTTGACACGCAACCCTCCTTCAGAACTTTTTTTGAAGTGGTTTCCATCCTTCTTAACAAAGGTAATTATGATTTCAACCATTACTGGATGGCTCTTGTGTTTGGTTATATTCCATAAAATGTACAGTATTATGACTGGTAGCTTCCAAGTGTCTGAATCACTTTTTGTATCTTTGTCCATTTGGCATCACCATATTTTTCTGGTTTCATGTTTATCAATTCCTCAAAATTTTTTAGAATGGAATGCTATCATAGCACATAGGTTCTCTGCTGTAGTTTGTGACTGCAGTATTTCTAAATTTTTATTTGATTTTTATTGAATTTTACTGTCTATTGTTGCCCAGTAACAAACATGTCCTTTGAGCTTGTTCCCCAAGAACTTATGCTTATGAATTCTTGACATTTATAGACCTGATGTTTAACTAATGTTAAAAATCATTCTCTTTTGCAGCAGAAACTTATCTTTTTTGTTATCCAGCCTTTAACCAAGGGTAAAATCATGCCAACATGGATGACAGCCATGGCCAGCTGTCTTGAGTTTTAGTTTTTTTATATTTAAAGTTTTTGCCATTCCCTGATAGATCTGATTCTAACTGTTATCCCCCTTGAGGAGTAATACTGTAAAAAGTCTAACTGTTTCCATGTAATTCAACAGCATTTGATTCGATATCTAAAAATGAAAATCAAGTACAGAGGTATATTTTTTTCCATTCCATATACTGTATTTTGATTCTTGAAATTTTAACCGGGTACAGTATACATAAAGTCCAGTAATTCAGGCCACAATCGCAATATGCAAGGGGTCATAAATGTAAAAAGTTAGTGAGGAAGGAGTACCAATTAAATATCTCTTATTTTACCATTACCGATACAATTGTGTAATAAGCATGGAAGGAAATTTACATTTTGGGGGAAAACCCTCCAAATATTAATGTGAACGCTAACAAATTTTGCTGAACTGCTTGGGACTTAAAATTAATTTCCTGGTAACATAGGGTAATCAAGAGAAATTGAAAGAAAATACTTATAATTTTAGCATAGTAATTCTAGCAACTGATTATCGTCAGTAATTCTATGATAGCAAATTCTGTTGGTGCTTGTATTAATATGTAGATTTCTAATTATGAATACAACCTATATCCTATGAAAAGTAAATTTACAATTACTGTACAGCTTAACCTACTTCATGTGAGAAATATACCATCATATTCTGTCAGATTAAGGCACATGTAACAATATTGTATTGCATGAAATAACAAATTTGTGGCTTAGTGAACATTACATAGTAATATTTAAAGTAAATTAAAAGCCACGTATTTTCAATTTAAGACGTTCAGGTGCACAGTGTGTTTTAAAAACTGAATTTAATCAAGCTAAAATTGACAGTCAAGGTACATCATCTTGTTGGGTTCTTACTTTTTAGTTATGTTGTTACAGTTTATGAAACTTTTCATAGTGATTTCTAGTCTTAATCTGCTACAGCACTGTATGTAGTACAGGAAATTTATTATGCCTTGCTTTGTCCAGAATTGGGAACCTGTAACCAAATGTGGCAGGGTTGAAGATGTGTGTACAGGTACATGCATTGCAGTTTATATACAGTATCTTTCCTTGGTACAGTACACCCAAAGGCATGAGCCAAATATGTTTAGCCTGCAAGTGTTTAAATGGTGATGTGAATGTAGAAGCTCGGCATACATTTCATTTGCTTTTTTCTTGAAGTGTAGATTCAGAATACTGCACATCATTATCAAATAAATCTAGTTATGTAGGAAATATTTTGGTGTAAGGCAAAAGATTGGAAAAATGTTTGGTCAACTGATCTTGTGTACTTTCAAAGCAATGACTGAAATACAGTACTGTAGTCTGTATGCAAATCTATAGGTTTATGTGGTAAAGTATGATTGAATAGGGAACACAAGATAATTATGACATATTTTATTTTTATAGAAATGATACATTTCAAATTCACACAATTGTTTTCTTCATAGAAACTAGTTAATAAAAAAATTAATTTTCATGGAAAAACAAATGCATGATTTTTTAATTACTACAGTAAAGGGCTCAAGATGATTATAGTGAAAGCATGTTCCTTTAGTTTATGTTACCAATATAAAACTTCCAAGCCACAGAACTGAAATGGGTAAATAATTTCCCTTTCAACAAATGTAATTTGTAATATTAACTTTAATGGATAACACATTTTTGCAATCAATTCCTTTCTCGGAAGTGATTGATGTTATTCATCTTTGAATAGTCTATTTACTGAATGACTAATGAGAATCTTATAAGTATGTATACTTTGCATATGCCATACTGCAGTGTACTGTATATAGTTTAATGGAACTATGACTGGCTCCCGATTAACTGTATCAAATTTTCTTTTTCTTTGTCTTGAAAATGTGATGGTATGATATTCCTATTACGTGTAACAATGTATTACTGTATTGTCATTTATAAATTCATGTAGTTGTAACTTTCAAATTTACAGCACCTTGAGAACAAGCAGCAGCAATTTATCTAGTGTCTGTAACACACACAGTTGTATTCTACATTCAAATGGTATTCCTCATCTAAGCTGATAGAGCTTTGTTAAGATACTCCCTTACACAAGTTTTATATATAATGGCCCTCACATTTTAAATTTTCGAAAATCTTTCTTTATGCTGTTGAAATTTGTGGAAACCTCAAATTATCAACAAGATTAATAAAATCAACCAGGGGATTGTGGGCAAAATTTTTAGAGCAGCCTTACAATATGGAATTAACACTTCATTGAAGATTGTGATGTTACAATAATCATTACAAAATGGTTAAGATAAAAAACCTAAATTTACAAAATTCACTTACTTTTTTTAGTAAAAAACTAAAAGAGCCTTTGGGCATGTAAAAATAGGTCGACCACTGGCAATTCACTACATAGGACCATACAAGTCAAGGTCAAGGTCATCATCTGAATCAAGATCATCGTCCAGTTCTCCACTCCAAAAGGCAACTTCTTTGGTAAAATCACCAAGGTTTCTCTCCTTGGTCATTCCAAACTTATGGTCAACTCTGTAGAATAAAAGAGAGCTGGTGAAATACTGGGAGTTTCTGAAATTTCAAGACTTTAATACAGTACTGTTTATAAATAGAGATGCAAACTTGACTGACTGTCAATCTTTTTTAATGGTAAAAAGAAAACAGGATATGCTGAAACGTACTTGTAATGACTAATTAGAGATTAAAAGTTCTGACAACTTGAGTTTTTGAGACAGTGAATGGTTACCATGGTGACATTATATTCTTAAATATTTTAATCTGTTGTTAAACTATAAATATTTGAAAATATGTACAGAACAAGAATCAGAAACTTTTGTTAGTTAATTGTAACTTAAATGAATAAAAATGCAAAATGGTGGAAGGATATTATTTTTTCAAGGGATAGTGTGCATAATGGACTTCAGAGGGCTTCACAAATCTCAGTAAATTAGGATATTCATTTGGTGACATACAAAGAAGCCAATGTCAGCAACCCATCCCTGACCTTTCATATACAAAGAAGCCAATGTCAGCAACCCATCCCTGACCTTTCATTTCTGTAGCAAAATAGTGTCACCTTTGAAGCTGAATTTCCTTGAGAAAGCAGCAGAAATACAATAGAGCTGGAACAGCTCCTCGTTTAACTAGGTAATGACATGCATCATGCTGAAAACACTTTTCCAAGGAGGGAACTACGAATCCTCTCTCAACATATGAATCTATTTTTTCCCCCTCACCATGGTCTCTCACAAAGCAGCCATTTCTTTCCCTGCCTTTGTTAACGATTTAGAGACCTTCTCACATTTCCATACTTAATATTCCTATTATTTAACACTATCCTTTTCCCTGTTAATTTCTCTTAGTCACAGGCAGATACCTTCTAATCCAACTCTCCCAAATGTTTAGGCATGGTACTTTAACTAATCCACACCTATAAATACTCTTATATTTATTCAAATTCAGTGATATGGTCAGTGATTATCATCCTATGTTCATAATAAACAAACAGACTCAAGTCATAATTCCTAAACTGCTTTTACAAGCAATGTAACTGTTCTGGCCAAGAATGAGGATCTCATAAAAGGAAAGTTTATCATTTGTACGACCACATTAATTTTATCAAGTGCCCTCTTCCTTTTTTTTTTTATTACATGAACATGTTACTATCTAAGCACACTACTATTTCCATTTTTACTAAATATACATAAACAATATATACCTTCTAAAGAGACACTTTCCATCTACTATTGATACAGTATAATTTTTTACTTGTTTTTACCTGCCTACCCATCGTTTACTTTAGCCCAATTCATGGTCTTCATGAATTCTCACTTCTCAACTTGGAAGAATGTCATACAGGAAGATACTGGTCATTCATGAAAAGAATGTCATACTGTAGTCTCCTGGACACATTATTGTATACTCTCACAGTACAAAATTTCTGTACGTTTCTTCCATAAGTTTTTCTTCCTATGTTGAGTGTGTAGAATAATGTTCCTAACATATTGCTGACTTGGCAGTTTTCTGGGGAATGAAATTTCCACTTGCACTGGGCCTGCTGCTTAAACCATCGACTAAGAATATTTCCATTTACATCTTCCATGAAGTGCTCCTGTATCTCTTGAGCCATTACAGACACGTCAGAACTAATAAAACAATGGAATTCACAAGCAGATGCGGTTCAAGATCAGTCTCCCAGGCAGTTGACTGTGATGACCACTGGGAGTGGATGTAATCGCATTTCCTGTGGTTGGGCTAGGATTACTTGATGTATTATTGTCAATCGGCTGAGTTTCCAAATGCAGTAATCATCTGGGTGCTGATATTGATGGGAATGTGGCCAAGGTCTCGGACTAACAAAGATAACCAGTGGGAACTGGAAGGCAAAACCATACTGTTCACAATCTGGTGCAGAGGTGTCAGTGGTCAGGATTCAAGTTGGATAAACCCCTATGGATCTTGGTGGATGGTGATTTTTGAGATACTGTACTTGCAGATATGACAAAAGTCTTGAGTTTGGCATTCACAACCACAGCCATCGATTCCCTATATATGTAAAGGATTTATGGAAGTGTTTGAAGCTCACTTATCTATGATAAAACTCAGTTTCTTCATATGAAGCTTAATTCATGTCATGCCTCAGATTTGGGAATCCAGGTGGTCTTCACTTTTGGTAATAGTTGGATAATAGTTAGGAATTTAGCATTGGAACCACAAGGTAGGAGTCATAAGGACATTACTGCAGCCCCCTTAAGGCTAAGAAATTGAAGAAAATCCTCATTCTTTTGAGTTTGAAGGTTGAAATGCTTCAAGACGGCCATGCTTCCTCAGTATTAGGCACCTCTCCTGGACTGTCAATCTTCCCTCTTGGTGGAAATCGTTGATGGCCAGGAAAGGAGGTTGCCTGGTCAAGAAACCTTAAGTATTGGACAGACAAGGTTCTGGCTCCTTTGAGGCATGCCTTGTCTTAGAGAAACCCAATGTACTATAACCTTTCAGTGAAGGTAACCTCTCAGGACTAAGAACAATGAATCAAGAAAGACAATGGCTTCCAGACATTGCTATCTCAAGGCAACCAATGGTTGCTTTTTGGACATGGTACTTATTTTTTTGGCAAACCTAGGAATTCAGTAACTTAAATTTGTTTTCTTTAAAAGATAAGACTGTTCATTATGCTCCTTTTATTTTTTATTCTAGTTCATCCCATTTCTTTGACACATTGCCCAGTCCTATTTGGGGGTTACAACCAAATGTTTTTCCTGGTGATATAGACATCCCCAATGAACTATATTCATGTGCTTTTATGTCATTCTTGGACCCTGCAGACTTCTTGATACCTAGGGTAAACATGGCCTTCTCATTTAAACTCAGTCATTTAAACTCAGACAGGTCCTTTATGAAGCACAGACCTTTCTGCTCACTTGTTACCAGACCTATCAGAAATTTTCTAAACTTAGACTTAAGGATCCCTTAATGCTAGTTTCATCTTTAGATAATCTTCTCTTTCTTACAACACAAGATCATCTCCAGAGGGAGTACAGTATATAACGATGTTGCATGAAGTCAGCCCTTTCTACAGGTTACCCCTAAAATACCCAACACGGATTTACTTAATGGCTTATTTAAGTTTATTATTCTTTCTTTCTTAATTTTTTTCTTTAACTTTTGAAGAAGATTCTGTTGCCTTATTTTTGGAAGGCCACACAGAACTGTCAGTCTTCCTGACTTACAGAAAGACACCACATTCAAAGAGGATGGCACACACTTTACCAAAGTTCTGCTTTCTAAACCCTTTGACAGCTGGCATGGGGCTGGAGATGTGCACTCTGTAAGATTACCCAGAGTGAAATTGTCTCGGGATTTGTCAAGCTCAAAAACTGGGTTAATTTAAAACATGGGCTTGTACTGAGAAAATAAACTGTGTGCTATGTAAAAGTTGTTTCATAGATACAAATATCTTAATATGAATTATGAATTGGTTACAGTAAATTTTTTTCATAAATATGGAACTTACTAGTAACGTAAACTTAACTACCCAGTTTTCTTAATTCTTGCAAATATCTAATACATAAATGTACATTTCATATATAAACCTCAATAACTGCCTGTGAATTTTCTGCATAGATACAATAACTGAGACTATTTCCATGGAATTCACTAGGGTAAAACACCATCAGGATTCTGTAGCGTCATCAATATATCACCAGTGAAAAGAATACAAAATTAACTTGCACCAGAAGTATAACAATAGCATGCAGTTCTGCAAAAATATTTTAGCAGTAATTTGTAAATGTGTTAAAATGAAAAAAACTGACATGTCAAAAACAAATAAAAAAAATTAAATTTTTTGGACTGCATAACAACGTACATATCATTTGCAAAACCACTTCAATATACTGTACTTTGGTGAAAGGGTAATAATTTTCAATCTAAAAATTAAGCTACAAAGCTTATTCCCTAAATCTTGGTCAAATGAACAGTAAAAAAGTTTAAATTCAATTAACTGCAATTTGAAATCCAAACACTCAGAGATCTGGTGAATCACAGGGAGTCTTGACGTGTCTTCAAAGTCTCAAGACTATATGAGAAAATGATTCACTTATATAAAGGTGGCTTGACATTTTATGGAAATGTTGTTCTGAATTGTAGTTATGAATGCTAATTACTATGGGCTCTGCAACAGACATAGTAGTTAGGGAATGTCAATCATCTGAAAGAACTGATTACTACCCAAACTTTTTGGAGAAAAAGTTGAATGACTTAAAGCCAGGCTGTAGCATTCATAATGTTGCAGATGCTAACAATTATTGGCCTTTACTTTTAGGGGTCTTCGTCTGCAACACCATAACAGTACAGTATTAATCAGTCCTTCCTGCCTAACTTGATTCAAACTGCATTTACAAGCCAAGGAGTAAAAGCCAAACAAGGCAGAGCTAGGTGAAAAATTCCATGGGTTCTTAGTTGCTAGATGGTTACTGGTGACCTAAAAAGTAAGGTCTAGTTCCTTCAATTTAGACAGAGCCTGAAGCATTTAGGAAACAACAGACTAACAACTTACAAAGAATGAAAACATTGTTACACCTCTAAAGACAAGGCAAACAATTCTACTGATATACTGTACAACAGAGCATCTAAGAACCATAACTGAAAAAGATTAACAATACCAAAAAAAAAAAAAGTTTTTTACTTGGATTTAATACTGTTCAGTATATGCAACTTGGAGGAAATGTTTCATATCTCCTTACAACTACTCTAAACAGATTTTTGCGAGCCTGTTTTCTTAAATTGTCAAACTGATTAAAGATGACAGGAATAGGTACAAAACACACACAAAAGCAAAATAGCAAAAGCCTAAAAACAATGGTCACACACTAACAATTTTGGTGATTTCACAGCACAAGGAAAACTGGAATATAATGACTACAACTGCATTAATAATTTCAGCATTTACAGTATATAAAAGATTCACGTTACTGCTGAAACATCAACGAATCTCCTTGTTTTGCAAAAACACCTTACTACCTCTATATTTGTCTGAGAGAGTGCAAATGTGCTCATATCTGATTTTACAATTACTATATGCAATTCCATTCTATAAGAAAAATCACTATTGGTAAGTTACCAATGTACCAATGATAATCTTTCTGTGTCATAATGGTTTCCAGGTGGTTCTGTGAAAAATCATTATTGCAAAGTATACAGTATATATGCCTAATAATTTATGTCACAAACTTCCAGGGTAATCAACCTTGTCTCTTAAACATAATTAGGTAGTTTACAGGCACCAGTCGGACTTCCAGGTAAGAATGAAATCCTTCTTCAGCGCTTTGCAAACCTACTGTCAGCTAACTGCTCTCTCTGCCTAATACTGCTCACATCAGGACTGCTTTATTTATTCATTCAACTAAAAAATTTTTGTCAAAAGTTTTTCACCTGAATAGCTAAGTATGTGTTTAAAAGAGGATTTTTCTAAGTATGTGTTTAAAAGAGGATTTTTCAGTTATAACAGATACTTTTAATTTGCCCAACAAAAAAAGTGATGCTATCCATACGTAGTTGTCCCCATTTTCTCTATTGAGAATTAATTTTTTCAACCATCAATCAGTGATTTTTCTAAATTTCCAACCTTTAAGATTACCTGCTTAATGTATATAACTATTGTTGGGTACAGTTTAACTAGCTGCTAATATTATTATTATTATTGGAAAAGAAGAATGTTACAACCCAAGAACCCCAATAGAGAAAGCAGCCCAGTACAGAGATGGAAATGAACTTAAACTGTTAATGAGAAATAACAAAAAATAATATTGAAACAAATAACAAAATAAATAAGACAAATACAGTAACAGCTAAACTATTAACAAAGAATCATATCAACCTGCTAAAATAGAGCATTTGCACAAAGTTTGAACTTCTGAAGTTCCAAAGATTCAACTACAGGATTAGGAAGATCATTCCAAAATTTGGTCACAACAGGTAGAAATCGTATAAAAAAAACTGTGGTCTTAAGCCTCACAAAAGAAAAGTCAAGACTGTCAGAATAAACTACATACCTCTGATACCAGTCTTTGTTTAGGTCCTCAGTGTTAGAATTGTATCTGCCAACTCCTTGACAGCTGGTTGGTAATGGGTTCATCAAGGTAGTAGTTACTTCATCAACTAAACATCCTCTCCAGTCTATGTTGCTCCTTGGACTACAAGTGAACTGAGAGAAGTCCCATCTAATTAACCTCCACAGAAGTAACTCGCCTGGGCATGGTGATTGACAACTGAAGGTAACTTGTTTGTCCGTAAGAAGATAGGATCTAATCAGGGACATCGTTTCAGATTTTTGTTGGGGTGGGGGGAGACGGTTTGGTGAGCAAACGAGCCTAATCAGCTGGGGGTTTTTGATTTTGAGATATTTTATGTGCTTTTTTAAGTACATAAAATAGACAGATATAACTTAATGTGATGACACATTTGAATTTCGGTAGGAATAATGGAAAACCAGCTGCTGTTACTTCTTGGGGCTTGGGGGGTGAGGGGGACAAGTTGAGTCTTGGGGGGCAGTTGCCCCCTCCCGCCAGCCTCCCCCCTAAATGATGCCCCTGGACCTAATATAATGTATCAATCTTAACAGTTTCAAAGATGTTCTTGAAGGAGGAGCATGATGCAACTCTTTTTCTCAAGTGCTTTTCATTAGCTCAAAATATGGCTGTAGACACCCTCAGCAGGAAGTTCCAGGTCCCTCTGTTGGAATGGCTGATGAATGCATATGTTTATAGGGTTATCTGACCTACCTGCAACATTGCTCAACAAACAGCTGCCAATGCGCTATTCACCTCAGCCGGATCTGACAACCTGGGAGACAGATGCAATGTTGTAGTTGTGGGGCAACCTGGATGTTTATGCCTTTCCCCCTTTCAGTTTCCTCACACAAGTCCTAGTAGACATGCTCTGATGAAGTGCATGAATGACCATCTGGATCTGGTAATGGGCAGATTCAGGGTCTTCACCTTTGGAGGAAATTTCTGCCTGACGAGTCTTTTCACCTTCATGGATGGAGGCTGTACAAGGGACTTGGTGAAAGGGGGTTTTCCAAGGGTGAAAGAGGCCTTTCCAAGGTTGCAGCACCTATAATCACAACACAACAGAAATTCAAAGACTAACCTTTACCAACAAAAGTGGGCCAAATTCACTGGTCTGTGTGACTGTGATAAATGAAGTACTCCAACATTCAGCACCTGAATGCTGATTTCTTCATGCTCTATTCCTCCAAATTCAGAAGGAATTACACTTATCTACAATCAACAGTACATTTATCAGGTTTTGCAAATAAGTGCTAACTGTTATGAGATCTTGTGGACTTCAGTCATCATTTCAAACAGTCTATCTGTAGTACATTCATAAAAACTCTTAGCTAGTATCTGGCTTTCATTTTAGAAAGCCTCTCCAGACTATGAACCATTTCTGGAAATGTACTTATTTGACTGTAAAAAATGGACTTCTTGAAGAATGTCACTAGCTCCATCCCTCAGCCAGCCCTGTTACATAGTAAAAAAAAAACTGGTTGTCCGCTGGACTTTCCTTTGTTCAAGTTTTCTTTCCTAAGATGTAGAACCTTCTGCACTGCCCACCCAGGGCAGTCAGGTTTCATCTCCAAAAGACTCAAAAATTTTACTCTAATTTGCTTAGTTAACCTTCATTCAGGGAACGAAATGGAAGAAGCCATTCTTCAAGAATACAGTTTTCTTATGAGTCGGACGTATGCTAATTACAGTGCAAGGGCTTATTCTGACGTACTGATTTTTCATAAATGAAGATGAAGGCACAGAAGGTAAATGCTCTTCCCATTTTTTTGGTCTTTAAACATAATGCACAGCTTGCTACCATCCTTCAAGCAGGAACACTAAGTTCTATTTTAGATATGTAACTTGAACATCTATATGTTTGCTTGTTGAGTCATGTACAGTATAGTACTACCAATGGGGAGAGACATACACCTTGATCCCCCTCATTATGGTATTACTGTACTGCTCATCACAGGTTTCAATACCCATCATCTGTACTTGTCTTTGTGCCACTGGTTGCTCACAAGTGCTCAACCTCTTTCTCTTATAAATTATTTTTGAATTAGTACCCATTAATTTGCAAGCTCATGGCCTACACAGATGGCCTTCAAATGGACAGTCTGCTAATCCTTTTTTGCCTTTAATTTCTCACTTCCTTGTTTATGACAATTCATCTGAATGGGTTGGTCTCCATCATTCATCCTAAAATGCTATTCGGGCAGTTCGTGAAAAATGGGATTGTGATAGAAAAAAACTCTTTTTTTTATATAACAAACTTGTTTTTCATGTAAAACCATTAGCCATATAGTGTGTGTTCTCCATCCCTTCCCCCACTGGCTTTTTTTAATTCATGATACACGACAAGTGAGGAAAGAAATAAGTGCGTATCAGTAAACATATGTGTATGAAGCGAGGCAGCATGCTATTAATGGCTTTGTGTGAAAAAACGTTTTGTGTAATGAAATCAAATTTTCCTAATAGAGATAATGGAAATCAGAAAATGTTAACTTCAAATATAATTAATTTTAAAGTTTATATTGTTTACACTTTAAATCCCTTACGATAACCAAGACAAATACTATAGCAGGAAATGACCCAAGTGTTGGGCTATATGTCCTATAGGAAAGAAACCAATTAAACTTGGGTTAAAGAATTTTTAGGGTAACAAAGAGATTTAAGATTCTTAGATAATTTGACTAAATTCAATGTACTGTACTGTAGCGACTGAATAGGTCACAAGTAGAAATATCTAAAATAAACTAAATTCTGCCCATGTGGATGCATGTTTTGACCAAACATGAGAAGGAAGAATGCATATTGCCTCTTCTATACTTTTCATGAATAAACCCAGCAAAGTAATTTAACACCTTAATCAATTAACATACTCTGAAGTACCTACTGTACCCACCTGTGATACATGAAAATGAATGGAATTACCCACCTGTACAACCTCACATTTTGTAATATATAACTAATAGCTAATTTTAAATTTTATCCATATGTACTTTCATCCTTTCTACGACTTGTACAATATGGGATCACCAATGATGAATAATGATTGTTAATAGGATATTTTCTTCACTTATTGCAAATCCCTTTCTAGTTTATTTCTTCACGCCACATACATGATTACTGTATTTGTTTTTGAGAAACAACTTTATTCTCTTGACCCACTTCTTAGTTACTTCATTCTATAATATCAAGATGCTCTCTAGACTTTTCACCAAAAGGCTTTCTCTTAAAATAAAATAATAAAACTACAGCTGCCATCACCACCACCTAATAAATACAAATTTTATGTTCATTCTTTGGATTTGAAGAGCAATGCACACCCTCAGACAACAAGGAAATTGTATATATATATATATATATATTTTTTAAAGACAACACAACCATTCATGGCCATAAAAAATGGCAGTTGGGAAACATTTTACCTGGAGAGAGCAGCATACAGAACCACTTCTCCGGATGACTTCATCACAAGGCTCTTTACTTTTCTTTTCTTTATCTCCCTGACAACTACTCACCATCATCACTATCACTATCAGTGCCAGCAACACCATCATCATCATCATAGCTAAGAGAAAAGACAATACTGGTTGCTATGTCAGACTTTCTTCGTGCTGTAGTTAGTGATGAAGGGCTTCTAATTCTAAATATTTAGTTCTTTTCCACAATGTGTACATAAAGGAAAGAAGTTTATGCAACAATCCAGGCTGTTTTTCAACAATGTATGAACTTGTCAGTTTAATTTGTCTACTGGAGATAATTAATCCATTCCAGATAATTGACAGACAGACATAACAAAAGACCATAATTATATGACATACATAAGGAAAACAAATCGTACAGTAGTATGATTTAGCAACTAGCCTGTACACAAAATGCTAGGTATGTAAAGGACCAATTTCTAGGTAGAGCAGTGAGAATGCAAAAGACAGCTGGAATAAATAATTTAAATGCAATAATATTTTAGTGATAAGTCATCACAAAAACATATGGAATATGAATACAGTATGACTGATATTCCATTTCACTTTCTTTATGATTATATGTAAGAAAATATACAATTGAAAGGCCAATAAAAACAGAATCTTCTGTTTGAAAATAAAAAATTGCAGGTTCTGCTGTGATATGCAATTCAATGTTAAGATTCACTGCACACAAATCAATTACGAAAGCCATCAGTCAGAAGCTTAAAACTACTGTACTTGGAGACCATGAAAGGGAACAATAAAATATTTTCCATGTGACCAATATTGATGAACAGAGAAAAGTAGGCAAGGAACACTAGTTAGACAAATTTCATAAATATAGAAAATCAAAGACCTAGCTTTTAATTAATTTTTTTGCATAAGGGTTTACTGAACTGAAGATATCACAAAACTGGACACCTCAAAGAACCATGAACTGCCAATGACTGTATAGAATGCTCATGAAAGAATTAATTAATAATTTTACTTATCATTATTTAGCTTATTAAATAAGCAAGGCAGAAGGCCTTAAAAATCCTCAAGAACTGAAGTGTTTCAATATAATTTTGAAAATCTCACTCCAAAATTACCAGACAACATAATTGGCTATCAATTATTGAAATCCAGTAGTACAATGCATACAGATGGGAGGAGGGAAGTCTAGCACAGACAGTATTCTAACAAGACCTCTTTACAGGCACACACAACACTATAATAATGCATATACTTGACTCTATATAGCACAGAGTCAAGTAGGTGCTTGTTAATCTTATTGAAAAGACAAGGTTTTATGACTAAACAAACTTTTCTGGAATGGTTGTCTAAAAAACTGTTTTGGTATTCCAAGTGACAGATCCTAACTGACAACATACCTTGAATAAATTCAAAATAAATTGTTTCTGCACTCAGTGTTGAAAAATCATAAATATATATTTGTTAGTTTTCTAATCCACTAAGAAAGAAGTCATGAAGAACAAAAGCTTTAACTAAAAGCCATAAAGGGAAACACAATATGCACGGTTAGGAAAATTTCCAGGACAGTAAAATGAGTTGCAGTTCCACAAATGAAAGCAGTACAACCACGGGTATTGTAATAAAAAATGGGTATCTATTTTCAAACAATTACAACACATGGGCTGGACTAAGACCACAAGAAAAGTAAAGCTGCACAGAGGAAGAAAATCACACTGAAACAGTACTGTACTCATGTTTGATTAACACTGGAATTAAGGAATAATCAAGTACTGTACAATAAAAGCAGTGCATTAACCCTGAATGACATCAAGAAAGCACAATATGTGATTCAGCTACAATCATAATTTGCAAGACACAAAAAGGATTAAAATTATACGGAACATAGACAGTGATGTCTGTTACTGAAACCACTTAATATACAGTAATTTAAAACTATATAAATACTAGTTGCACAATGTACAGCCAATATTATTCATTATGCATGCAACAACTATGATTTTTCAACAGATTCCAAGATGCAAAGAATTAGATTTTCACTGTGCTATGGTCCTCTTGCCTTTGACCTAAATTTTATATTCAAATTCCAATTCTTACTCAATTTTGCCTGGATTCTTAAGTAATGCCTCTTGACAGAAGTAAAGAAAAACTGTTATGTTCTTACACATGACCACAAGACTAAGGACATCTGGTACGAATAACTATGAATGTCTAATTACTGTATGCTATCAACTCCTACCTACTGTACATGGAACAATTTCAAATTAATTTCCCACATGGATATACATACAATTAATCTTTGTTTTAATTCGTTTAAAGACTATTAAAACAAAAGACTGCATTCCTGGATCTAAAACTTAATGAAATGGAAAATAATTTCTGACACTGGATGCAAAATTTTAATTTCCTTCTTTTGTCATGATGACCTGCTCACAAATTTCAAAACTTCATTCCCTGGTCAATAATGAAATTGCTAAGGTCTTAAAGGGAAAATGGTCCCAAATAACTATGGCTATACTGTATCCCCAAGTCAACATTACACTCTGAAATGCAACACAAAAGGTATATAGTAAGGTATGAATTATGTTGCTCTAAAATCATTGTGTCAAGTAATGCTATAAACAATTGCTTAGTTGGTTGCTTCAGGCACCAAGACAAGGAAACCTTAACATCAATATGCATAATTTTTAATCCAAATTAGAATCTTTACTATCAATACTCATATTACAAAACTGAACCAGGCAAGAGCTTAGTTTACAGAACAAAACATTTTTAATGATAACGCTTAAACTACAGGGAACAGTCATGGTACTAAATAAATTACTGGTAGTGCATCAATTAAATATCCTATTTCACACTTTTATCTCTGATTAATTCCTGGTTATACTTCCAGCAATACCCCAAAGCATTAGGATTTATTAACTGGTTATGTGTCATATGAAAATTAACAGGTTGTTTCATACTGAAGACCATTCTTCAGTAAGCTCCTCTCTGGCTAGTATCTACCTACTTTAAAGCAAGAAATCCACCAGAGGGGGATAGCTTGCTTAATTTTTAATTTCATGTGTTGATGCCTCAGCCTCAATTTTTCATTTATCTTTTATTATAAAGCTTTTAAATATCTAATTCCTATGTTACTCCTGCTCCTGTTGTAAAAATTTACCTCCTGGCTCTTTATTTGCATTTTTAATCTCTCTCCCTGTATAGAGTCATCAAGGACCAAACGTATCTTGGTGGATCACCATATTAAGCCTTCCTCTTTGCTTGAATCTTTCTCTCGTTCTCTGCTTTTTCACTTTCAAATTTCAAATCCACCATTATTATGCTTCCTATCTGGTGGGATAGTCTTAAAAGGCTTCTTCTGACTACAAGATTTACTTAATTTCTTATCTGCATATCAGCAACAATTGCTCACTACTGATCATGCAACCAATGAAACAAAAAATTTTCTTATGTACCAGTAATTTATATAGGTAAATAACTATGTTCATAAATATTGAAAGTTTTTAGGGTATTTTTGTACTACTTATATCTATGCATTACACCATTTACCAATGTCCACTTTCACGACTAATTGAATTTTCACTGAGTAACAATTACCTGAACCCAATGCAGTCATTTAAAATTTATCTAAAAAATTTTATACTTGTATAAATGCTGATGATGTTCTGCTTTAAATTTTGAATACCAGATCCAATACTGTAGGTAGGAATAAAAAAAAAAAAAGCACTGAAATGTAGTGCTACAGTACTGTACTGTACATAGAACAACACAGGACAGTGACACATTGTATGTATTGTGTAAATCACCTCACTAACTGATCTATATTTAGTAATGATATTTAATAATAATACTTTAAGTTATCTGACAAAACTAATACTATAAAATACTTGGCAAAATTACAGGAGTTTTATATACAATGTAACTAGATGAATTACAGTATATTTACAGCGGTAAAAAGACAACCAATGAAACCCACTATATGGTACGCACTTAACATTAACAAACGTGATGCATTTCAAAGTAATACAAGAAGTTACAAACATTTACCTTACATAAAAGCAACAAAAAACTTTCGTACAACTTAGATTACAGACTACTGTGTACTGCCAATCTTGTCTCAAAGAGTTTAGCTCTTTGAAATCACATACAGTATTGTACAAATGAAGTGAAGCAAACAAGTCTATCATAATAAACACCAAAATGCAACAGGAATACAGATACTAAGCTAGATTAAAATGTACACAAACATAGAAGAAAAATGTCTCTTTACGTACCTTTCTGAGTCTTGCAATAATCTTGAATTAAGGACCTCAGGTGTTGATACCAAATATGAAAGGGCCAAACAAAATCCTTCACCTGATTCTATGAGTTCCTTTGGACTAAGGTGATAGTTCTGTAAAGTAACAAAAGTAGAGAGATAAGCACTTGAAAATCTCAGAAGTTCTTTGAAAATTCAAAAGTATACTCCACTTTGCTGTTTTGTTTGCTGTTCTGCACTCCATAAATCCATTAATGTGGGTTTCTGAGAAAAACCTAGTCCCATAACATCAGCTTCACAGACTTCCTTTGGTACGCTTTACCAAACGATGGAAATTTTATAACATGGGCACTTTCCACAAACATACTCAATCTTTCCTTGCAGTCCTACATAAAATTAGTGTGAATGTTACGTTTGTTGCATTTTTTTGAGTGACTTCATAGTCACCTTTGAAATGTGATTCCCAAAACCACACTACATGTGCAATGGAAAACTTTAAGGTCAGTTTTAATGTTCTGTATGTTGCTTTTATTGTTAGTAAAATTTATGACAATGATTTTTTATGTTACTTTTGCTCTTATGCCATAATGTTTCAAGGTGTATACCACCACTATTCAGTTAGCTCCTTCGATGATATGTGTGATATATATACAGTATATATATACACATAAATACACACACACTGACTATATATATAATTAAAATACAAACATGCAAGTACAAAGATAATGTATATGACCAATAATGAAATATATATTTAAACAGCTATGTGTTTAAATAGCACATATTTTCATTAAACAAAATTCTACCGTGCAAACCTTATAGGGTCCCTGATCACAGCCACATGTTGATGCTTCCATTGTGTAGGACATAGGAATATCAAACTGACGCCACACTGCCACACGAGCAGTTGCCTCCCTTGCCCGTTCTATCTGGAAGTGGCAGTCTCGCAGGGAAAAAGTACCCATACAATTCTGTGCCAAGCGGGGCAGCAGCTGAAAATTGGAAATATAAACAGAAAATTATCAAATGCATACAAATTTTGCTTGCTTATTAAGCAAATGTACAATGATATATATTATATATTAAATCATATCTAAACATATTTTATTATATTATAGTTTTACTTTATTTGCCCTTTTGGACACAATTATCTACTGCCTGGCAAAAGAAAACAATAAGAGCACCATCTGTCAGACAGCACTTTATCTAAGCAAATGAACAAAACAAGGAAAAGTTTATTATGATCGAGATGTGTGTTCAAATGCTCTGTTGCATACTGAGTCTGAATCCAATCCTGACTTACCAGCATGGTTAGTCTCTACAGACCAATTATAAGTCTAAGTAAATTTTGTCATTATGTAGAATTTAGGTTAGTCTAAGAAAGTGTTTGGTAAGTTACTTTAGTTTACTCAATTTCTTCTATCCTCTATGGAGTGGAAATTTAAAAAAAAATGTTTTATGCAACCTACATCATAAGATATTTCAAGCTCTATCACATCTTTACTAGTAATCCCTTGCAGTCAAGTCAAGGCTACCCTATCATAAATCTACTGAAGCTTACTGAATGTTTTGCTGTCTGATGAAGGGATTCTCATTTTACCACACGTATTCTTTTCTTGTGTTCAAACGCCACATGCTGCCAAATGTATTTTATATTCATAAACTTTTTAATGCAAACCTCTAACTTTCAAAACATGTTGTACGTTTCCACTGACTCACATACACAAACCATATATAAAGATTTTAATTTAAAATTTAATGTTTTAATGTAGCTGTTTTCTTTCTGTTATGATGTTTTGGAGAGAGAGAGAGAGAGAGAGAGAGAGAGAGAGAGAGAGAGAGAGAGAGAGAGAGAGAGAGAGAGAGAGAGAGAGAGAGAGAGAATATTATTTTGGAGAGAAGGGACCTTTTTGGGTGTGCCTCTCTCTCTCTCTCTCCACAACTTGCTTATTTTTAAGTATCCAAATGAATATGCGCTGTATCACGTAAACACCTCGAAGCAATCACAAACATCATCACATCAAAGCTGTCATTCAAGAAAATACAAGTGCAATAATTACCATGAAATCAGGACTATCTGGAGTGTCTTTGTCCCCTGGCCACCACGACTGCAGGCGAGAGCATCCATACATAAACACATTCTTCTGCCTTGAGTGACCGTGGAAGTCACAAAATACTCGCACTTTTTGCTTGGCGACATGCACGAGGTACTCAAGCAATGACTGGAAACAAAAGTCATTACTGCATAAAACAGATTCTATAAAAAGACAATTTCAAGAATATTTACAATGGGAAAAACAAAATGGTAAATGACTCAAGTATTTACATTAATTCACATTCCTGTGGATTACATAAGGAAGGATTTTGCTATAGTAAGTTTTCTGATGTAAAACCAACCTTCACCTGGTTATGATATTTTTTTTTAAACAACGTGGGGTACTTATGTACATCAACCATTAAAAAGAAAAAAAAAATTTTAAAATTTTAATATTCGCAAATAAAATAAATTCACAGTACAGTACTTGGTTTGTAAATTTACTTGGCTTACAAACCCTTCAACTAAATTAGCCATACAGAAAATATCAGGCTATCTGGCATCACCATGCATGCAAGCCTACAGACCTTGATTTCCAGGTGGGTGAAAACCATTTTATTTTCCTTTGTGTATGATATATATCTACACTGTAACAGTGGTGGCAAAAACAATAACATAAAACTGTACCTTAGAATGACATATGGTCGGATGTAACTGAGGGTTGGGTGAGCGCCATCTTCTGTTTAAATCTTCATCTGTCAGACCACATCTCTGACTGAAAATAAAAGATAAAAGTATACAGAGATAAAGCATTGGCAAAAGGGTTAACAAATGGACTGAAAATCTACTTTGCTATGGATATTCACAGTCTATAATCTGTAAAAAAAAAATAAAAAACTGAATTTCAGGTTTCAAGTATGTCCTGATATTACATTACTGGGTTAACTGCCTTCACAGAATCTATGCAGAGAGAGAGAGAGAGAGAGAGAGAGAGAGAGAGAGAGAGAGAGAGAGAGAGAGAGAGAGAGAAATATATTGTCATATGTCAGATAATGTCACTAAGTTAAACTGATTTTTGAACTGTCGATTCCACATTATTAGTCTACTCAATTGCAGAAGAACTTGTGTCTGCAAAAGACAATCTTAATCTAAAAATAACAATAACAAAAAGTGGTACATAAAACGTTAATATGGAATACTACATTCATGGAGTTTGCTGTTGACTAACAGCCGAAGAATCTTGAGAGTCTTCGATTTTGCAACGAAGAACATACTACCAATAATATGCCAGATATTCCTAAGTCTTTAAAACCCCTGAGAAATTATCACTTCTATTGAGGAAATGTCATTTTTCAGGGTAATGACTTATTTTCAGCATACTGCATACATAATTAAATACCCCAAAAAACACTAAATAACGTATAATTGGTCAATTTTCTAGGGACTAATAAGAGATATAAATAAAAACGGGAAAAACATCAATAAAAGGCAAAATAACTGAAAAGTGAAGGTATGAATTACCTAACAATTAAGACCGCCCCCGAGTCATGGGACTTGACTGACTTGGAACGGGAACGTGACCCGGATACGTTCTCGACAAGACCATGATAACAACCTATCTATTTTCGTTTATTATTCAAAGGGATATGATCGAATCATCTGCGTTATTTTCCCCGTGGGTAAATGAGCTTCCTTTGAACGCTAGGGTGCGTTCGTTTAGTAAAAACCTTGAAAGAAAAAACACTTTGGGGCACCAAAATATAACAGAAATGCGCAATCATTTTTATGGAAGTTCCAGGCCTTACTTAAACTTGTAGCTTATTTAAAAACGAAGCGGAAATAATGAAATTTTTGACAATCCAAACCACACGACGATGAAAAAAAAATCTACAAAACGCAGCCTAGTCAACAAAGACGACGCAGGGACGCGCCAAACCGCTATACCACAAATACAATTAACAGGGAAAAATCTCCAAATGATACGGCAACCTTCACCGAGTCACCCATTGCCCCTGACCCACGACTGAGGATACGAATATTTTAGCGTTAATATTTTAGCGCGGAAGAAAACTGGAGAACGCAATAACATATAACAAATTAGCAATACTACACCGAAAAGGATTTTAGCACTAAATATATTTAAGACTGAATCATCACGACTGTATTTTTCTATTTACAAATAGAAAATGGACATCATAAAGTCCGTACTGTGGTGCATAAGTGGCTTACATGACTATATTTATGAGGTTATCACCTCAACGCGTTTATAGACATACTATATTAGCAAACTTCTCGTCAAGGATGATACTTTAAAGAGCGGTTGCTTTTTCGTAAGATTTACTTACATCTTCATTTCTAGCATCCTCTTGAAAAGCTTTATAATGTACCATCAAACAACTGCATCGCAAAGAAATTAACGCCAATCCCTTAACGGGAAAAAAATCATACTTCCTTGAACCGAACATATTACGAAGGATTCCTTAAATAGCAATTCGTCAACTGCTAACACTGACGCAAAAGATATATTTTGACAACAGGAAGTGAATTGAAAAGTTTCTACAGTCAATTATGCGATGTTGTGGCAAACGCACGCGCTAAGAACAACGGGACGAATAATAAGTATGATTGGAGTACGTAAACTGTCTTTGTCGGAAATACAGTAAAACTAGAATAAAAAAGAAAACAAACCGTGAATGTAAAGAAAACTGAATAAGGGAAGGAGAAGGGTTCCAAAGCAATAAAAATGCGAAAAGTATTAGGCCTATACAGCATTTTATGCAAGCTAGCACAAATCTCCTGTACACAAAACTGAGATAATTTCTACTGAAAAAAAGCAAGGGGCGGAAACATGAAACAAAGGGCACAGCCGATGCGCAAGGAATGAGGAAGACCCAAAGGCGCTTATTCATCACCCATAACTCGTCCCCACCCTCCCATTTCGTGTGTGCGTGGATAGGGTTACATCTTCCCACACCCGAGCTTCAACAATATCTGTAAACAAGCCACTGAATATATCTTTCCTTAGGGATTTTTTTTTTTAAAAACCAAGCTAGCCACACCGAATGAAATAACCAAAAACTAAAGAAATACTGTACAGCATTCTTAAAAGTCCAATTTCAGGCCCAGTCACTTGACAAATTATAATCGTTACGATAAAATGGGTAGATAAGCAACAGAAGTTAATAGGTTCAAGTTCAAATAAACGGAGTGTGACGCGTAATAATGCGATAAGGGCTACCTCATTTGAGTTTAAAAACTAAAGTTAAACTGAAATCATGATAAACTTATGTCGGATTTAAGATGGGATTTCCACTTCTCTATTCCTCGTTCGTTAAATTACAATTGCACTACGTATTTGCTTGATATATTAAATAATTTCTGTGGTATGAATACAAATTCTAGCCACAGCAAATACAGAAACGTCTAATCTTTGTTGCTGAGAAACACTTTTTCTATTACTACAAAGGGTTCTTGGGTCACTTGAACAACGGGAAAGAAATATTCGCTTTAAATATTGTTCCTGAGATTTACTCAAGCGCCATTCAAAATGACACAGTAGTAACGTTACGGTGCTTTAACTGCCCCACAACAATTACCTATTTAGTTGGATGCCAAGTACTGCTGTCCGAGAAAACACAAACAATTTGGGGCTATATAAGGCTCCTGTAGGATTCCGTTATTCTTTGTGATGCCACTTATGAAAGAGACCAGGAACCTTAATCCTACAGTATAAAGTTGCCATAACATATTCCGGCTGTTTTGAATATGCGTGGACGTGGTGCAGATGAGAAGAGATGTTAGATATTTGCCTGACAAACCAACTGCATCCAAAAAGGACGAAGGATTATGGGAAATCTAGGAAAGTAGGTGATGACAGAATAGCAGAACCCCATAAAGTAAGAGTAAGACCAAGTGCAAGAAAGGCATTTGGCCCAGTTTACGTAAGGAGGAAGTAGGTATGGAGGGTCACCCAAACTCCACCCTGAGGGTGAATTTAGTACTAAATTTTACCATAATTTTTCTCTGGAGCCACACCCACTAAGGGAAAATGCCCTAGTAGTGGAAAATATCGTTTTAAATAATGTAACTACACGGAAAATAAAAACCTGTTTAACTGAAAGCAGGGACGCAAGTATTCATATACACATCTCCTGTCCACTGGCGCAACCAAAAGAGACAAGCATGTATACTATGTTTACACATAAGAGTACACATCACAATAAATTTCTCTTTTCCTCCTTTCCATTAGCATTTTATCTGGCTGATTTTTGGTCTTGCAATGCCATGCTCGCTCACGTTTCCACAATTAAACATTTATGGATCATTCACGTAATCCTGTATGATCAGCGAGACATAATTTCTGAGGGTCGTGCTTCATTCTCGGGTCTGCCTTTCCCACTGTCCAAATTACTTAAACTTTTAACAATAAGTCTAGAGGCTCCGGCTTCGCACTTTACATTGTTTCCAGAGGCTGATTTTTAGACAAAAAATATTGTATTCTATAAGAGAGAGATAGTTACAAAGCTAGAGAGAGATAGTTACAAAGCTATAAGTGCCTCTAAAATTTACTACTTCATCCAATAGGACGATTTTTCAAAACATATGGGAAACGCATATAAAGTTTCGATCACTAGGTCTAAATCTGTTCCTGAACTGGCCGGTAATGAAGCCCTTAACAACCTGAGAGAGAGAGAGAGAGAGAGAGAGAGAGAGAGAGAGAGAGAGAGAGAGAGAGAGAGAGAGAGAGAGAGAGAGAGAGGGGGTTGGGGGTGCTATGGGTGCGTCAGGATGAGTCGATTTAATCAAACATCCTTGAGGAAAAGAAACGTGAAGACTTAATTCCAGAATGGTGCATCATCCCTTCCCTCCTTAGGTCAAAGGTGAAGGGAAGCGAAGGCACAGACAGGCGTTCAGCATAATCAGTGAAACACTAGAAAACAATTGTTTTACAGCAGTTTACATGACGTTACTGTACACTTATTCCCATAACAGTTCAAAAAACACAAGTTTTAGCGCAAAATGCACCAGATGGCATCGTCATGACCAGAGTTAGATTCTAGACGAACGAATTACGGTAGCAACAAGATTTCTATATGATATTTGCTCTGTCTCAGTGGAAATAAGCAGTAAGTGTCTTCTCTAGTAGTGATAAAAACAATCGGTAATGCTTCACCGTACATTATCGTACAATAATACAACTATATTAAGGATAACGATGATAATGACACGAGAGTACAACAACTATATTAAAAAATTAAGATATAAATTCTCAAGTAACCAAATCAAGAGAATAACATGTAAAACATTATACACATATATATATCTATATATAGTGAACACTATTTAGAAAAACATACATTTTGATGTGCAAAAAAAGGACTTAGTGATTAAGGAACTTGAAATAGTTTAATATGTAGCTTTTAAGGAACTTGAAACCGTCTAATATATTAGTTTAGTAAAAGTATTTGGTCTGTCTAGAATTTATATGTTAATTCAGAGGTATTTTTCTTTACTTAACAAATTTTCTAATTACTCTAAAGCTGTCTTCGACATGCATACAGATTTGCTCACAGAACCATAGTACTCAAAACACAAATCATTTACATGAAAGAAGAAGAAGAAGAAGAGAGAGAGAGAGAGAGAGAGAGAGAGAGAGAGAGAGAGAGAGAGAGAGAGAGAGAGAGAGAGAGAGAGGATACCGCTATCTGCATGAATCACTTCAGCTTCACTTTCCAGCCCAAGAACCAATAAAAACCCGTTGGTAAATTACGCAAGACAGGACACCGGATCTATATAACGGAAACAAATATAAGTTGTATTCATAATTTTCACGATCAAATGTAATTTCCAGGCACTCATGAAAGTGGCGTTACCGAGAAGGCATAATAGTAAACAGCAATATCACGTGAGTGAGTTAAATCTATAAATCATTACCAGAAACGCAAAAGTAAAATACATATAGACGGTCTACGAAGTATCAGATCAACGGCAAGACCAAACCGGATCCCGCAGTGCAGCATCCCATGTTTCCTAATAAGTGATATTTTGCGACACTGACCTCTGGCTCTCATTTAGAGAGCAGGTTAACGCACTCACTCCCATGTATGGAATATTCATACAGGTTGGGCGAGAACTACCGGTAATAAGACGCACGAGAATTCCAGAGCTCTTCGTGAACCAAAATCTTAAAACCGTCGAAAGAATGCAGGATACTTAGAGAGAGAGAGAGAGAGAGAGAGAGAGAGAGAGAGAGAGAGAGAGAGAGAGAGAGAGAGAGAGAGAGAGAGAGAGAGAGAGAGAGATACTGATCTGCCAAAAAAACTAGACCGTGCAACGTTTTTTTTCGACTATCGAAGCAGAAGTTGGTGGTAGTGCTGAAAACTCCTTTCTTGGACACCAAAGACTGAGAAAGAAAGCAACTACAGAGAAATCCATATATGCAGAGCAGAGATTTACAAGAGTGCAATATATGAGTATGAGAGATAAGGTCACAGCCTTAAATATAAACATACCTTTATATATATATATATATATATATATATATATAAATATATATATATATATATATATATATATATATATATATATATATATATATATATATATATATATATATATATATATATATATATATATATATATATATATACACACACACACACACACACACACACACACACACACACACACACACACACACACATATATATATATATATATATATATATATATATATATATATATATATATTTCACACTGACTTTTTATATATTCACAAATATTAAGACAATCAGCGTTTTATACATACATACATACATACATACATACATATATATATATATATATATATATATATATATATATATATATATATATATATATATATATATATATATATAACCTCAGAGGAATCTGGTTTCCTGAAATACTTCTTATTGCCTACTGTAGAAGACCCAAAGTAAACTAAACAGTAATACCAAAATTGGCGTTTGCTGGAATATTCAGTGAGTGACAAACCTAAGAAATCATAGTATAAAATGCAATATATTTACGTCAAATACTACAAAAATCTATCCAGAACTTCTTAAAGTTTTAA